>NC_134313.1:133152696-133452696 GCF_964195595.1 Calonectris borealis
GCTCTGACTGTTTCATGTGTAGTGTTTCTCTCTCAGATACTTGGTGAGGAGGCCAAGTACAAACATTGTGGCAGGTACATAAACCCATAAAACCGAACAGCCCTCACCCCAAATTCTTTAGCTACACTGATAACAACCTAAGGAGAAAGACACCATATAGTTTTCCATTTATATGTTGTGAATCTCTTCAATAGCTTAAAAAAAGTAAAGGCCCTGTTTTCCTGTGTCTCCTTGACAGGAAGAAACAGGCTGTTGGATTGACAGTTCAGTATATTATAATGGGTTCTTCCCCAGATTTGAACTTCTGTAATAGAACAAGTGTTTCTGTCATATGCTGTAATCCTGTGCTCTCATGAGAGATCCTGAGAAGCCTCAGAAACGGCGTATCAAAATTGTAAACCACAAAGCATAACCCCTAATATAGCCCTGGGGCAAACCTCTGTCTTCTGAATTGCATGGCACAACGGAGATCATAGAATAAAAGAATGTTTTGCCTTGGAGGGTTTTTCCCTTCCTTTTTCCAAGCCAGTTCTAGTATTTACAGTATCTCTGTTCTCTGCAGATTTAATTGAGTCAATTAAGATTCTTAGGCTCGATTCCCCCAGGTGTAGGTTAAAAGTTTCTCTCTTCGCCCCTTCCCTCCTCCCTCCTTCCTCCTTCTTCTCAGCTGCTGTTTCTTGTTCTTGCCTGGGTATAGAGGAAGCAGCTAGCTAGGATTTTGGTACAATTTGAAAAGCTCCCTCAATTGCAACGAGGTGATCCACTGTACATGCAAACACGAATAACACCTGACTTAATTTGCCTGTATTTCTGCTACCTTTTCTGCCCTTTACATTGTTTCAGCTCTTTGAACTGTGTCTTCCAAGGTTTTTTTTCTACGTAGAACACGGTCCCCATGTTTTTAATTAATCTTGTCACCTTGAAGAGTTGCTGCTTTCTTATGCCTTGCTGCAAGAACTGGCAGTGGCCATGCCTGTATTTCAGCCTTTCCCATATTCAGTTCTATTCCTTACCAACACTGTTACCAAAGAGCTAAGTTGGTAAATTCATGCAACTGTTGATGACAGTTGATGTTGAAGCGGCAAACCTTTCTCAGGTCTGTATTCTGTAGTCCTTTTAGATGTTTCTGTCTTCTGTTAGCAATGTGGTGTCTCTCAGTTCTTGCTTGGCTTCTTGCTTTGCATTTGGACTAACTGAAAATACCCAGGTACATCCACAGACTGCATTTTCTTGCGCGTTCAGGCATGTGCCAGGCTCCTGTTGAAGTGTAGCTGTCAAAGGTTTCAGTTTAGTTACGTTGAGGACGTTTGGTTGGCATCCATGTCCTGTACATCAGATGGGATGCTGCCAATTAGCATTTTCTTGGAAGCCCAGGGTAAGAAATGTCGCAACTGCAGGTACCAGGAACGTTTTTAGTTCATGCACGCAAAAAAAGCACTTTCTTTTCTCCGAGATCAGTTATCTTCATTTGGCAAAAAGAACGTTGTTCTTGGTGTTGTACTTTGCGCGTGACTTGGATTCTTGTATTTGAACAATTATTTTATGCCAGTCGTGATATTTTAAATATATGTTCTCAGAACTCCATAGTCACTTGTTTGGGGAAAAAAAAAATTCACATATGGTTTTCAAGAAAGTACTGCTCTAGGTGTTGATGCTCATTCGGATTACCTGAACTTATTGTCAATATGACAAATTTAGCTGGCAATAATGTAACTTTAAAGGAATATTGGTGGGCATCTGTGTCATTGCTTTAATCCTAAGAAGAGTGTCTTAAAGCAGACCTTGGTGGTGGTCTTAGTTCATCCAGTAGGTCCAGGCAATAATAAAATGTCTGTTCTTTACTTGGAGCCTTGGTTCAGAGACCAAGTCAATGCCTTGTTTTGCTGTTACTCTGTCTTCAGCTGAAGATCTGAGGACAGCTCACTCCTACATTTCCTGCATAGGCAAGATTACCAAAGATATTTGGTAAATTTGTTACGGGATTGGCAAGAGGAGTGGGTGGTAGCTCTGCTCCAAGCAGGAATAAAGGAAGACCCCTGGATATGGTCGCAGACTCCAGGTTTGCCATGTTCAGGCTTGGAGTAGTCTTCTGTACAAACGTTAGCTAGACTGCCAACTTTGTTAGGGATTAGATGCCGCTTTGGGACTTTCTCCCTGTGCGTACCCTGGTATGGAAATCAGCAAGGGTCCCACCTCTGGCTTTTACATGTTAAATATGGTTATAAATGACAGCTGTCAAAATGAGCCAGCAAAAGGTACATCTGTGGTGAACTTTGTTATAATGGTTTGGGTTTTTCACTGTGTGACAAAACTGAGCTGCTTCATTTAATAATGAAGATTGGCAAAGCTTTACAGCATATTAAAAAAAAAAACAAACCTGATTTTGAGCAAACCATAGGCTTGAATGTCTTTATGTGCATGTCAGGTAGCAAAATCTGTACTTTCTATCTAGAGCTTGAATTTCTTTAGAAGGACCAAATTTGTAAGTGTGGGATGTCTTGTGGGGAAGGGAAAGAGAGGTATAAACGCTGTGCAGACAGCTTGGGTATGTGTGGGAATGCAGAAGCAGAAAGATAAATATTTGCAATGGATTTTAGTCCCAATCAAGTACTTGCTTTCTCATGTGCAGACATTCATGTGTCATCAGTGACATGGGAAGGGTCCAGAAGCATGGTGAGGTTGAGTGGGTTTTGCCTGTGTAGGGTGAGGGAGGAAGAGGTTCATGCCTGTGTGATGTGGGTTCTTCAGACTGTTTTTGTTGTGGTGATGTCTCATATCGAGAAAAAACATTGCATATTGTGACTGGTAGACAAGTAATATTGTGCTATTCAGTGGGATTCCCCAGTCTGTCAGGTTTGCTTTAAAATGGCGGTCTTATTTATTTATTTATTTATTGGTTTTGGATTCCTGTTGCAGTAAGGGAGGTCTCAGCTCTGCCAGGGCTGACCCCATGCTCCAGAGAAATGAATTGTGAGGTAAGAATTTCCTGGGCTTGATAGTGTGTTTGAGCAGCAGGAGTTTTAGCTCTGTTCGACATGCTTCTGTAGATCGTCCTGGCTCAGAGGCACAGATAAAAGTGACCGTTCACAACTATGATTTATGTTTAGGCTTCGGAGCAGAGTATTAGCCAGCTGTCTGTTCTTCCCCTGGGTGCAGCGGCTGTTTCAAGTTTGAAATTCTTATTTTAAAAAAACCAACAAAACACTGCTATTAAAATTTGGTTTGCAGACCAGGAAACTTCACTGTGTTGATCTGCTCTGGGCTTCTTGCATAGCACTGATGACAGGACTTCTTTGCCTTAATACTTTTCTGAAAGCATGTGTCCTCTGATCTTAAGCTTAACATTTTTAGTATCCAGTCATCTTAATACTTGGTAAGCTCTTCCAGTGGTTTATTCTCACTATTAAAAACATGTGCTTTATTAGGAATTTGGGCTCCTGTGAATAAAAATTTGAAATCTTTCTATTACGGCCTTCCTACCCCACTGCCAGTAGCTATCCACCTTGATTCCCTAGTCTTTCCAAAACAAATGTTTCCCAGACAGACATCCCCTCTCCACCATGCTATTAATGTTGCAGGCATTCTTGACGTGACTTCTGACACATGGACCAGTTTTGGTTTCTTTCATCCTGATTCCCATCAGCAACGTTCTGCAATTTTTCTCTGTATCTCAGGATTTATATCCTCGGCAAACACGTCAGTAGTAACTTGCTTAATAACACAAACTTTAAAAAGTTGCATAATAAGGGTCTAAGAACTAGTGTAGCAACGATACATCTGGATACAGCTGGATTGATGGGCCGAGGCCAGTTGTATGAGGTTCAACAAGGCCAAGTGCCGGGTCCTGCACTTCGGTCACAACAACCCCGTGCAACGCTACAAGCTTGGGGAAGAGTGGCTGGAAAGCTGCCCAGAGGAAAAGGACCTGGGGGTGCTGACTGACAGCCGGCTGAACATGAGCCAGCAGTGTGCCCAGGTGGCCATGAAGGCCAATGGCATCCTGGCCTGTATCAGAAATAGTGTGGCCAGCAGGAGCAGGGAGGTGATCGTGCCCCTGTACTTGGCACTGGTGAGGCCACACCTCGAATCCTGTGTTGAGTTTTGGGCCCCTCACTACAAGAAGGACATGGAGGTGCTGGAGCGTGTCCAGAGAAGGGCAACGAAGCTGGTGAAGGGCCTGGAGCACAAGTCTTATGAGGAGCGGCTGAGGGAACTGGGGTTGTTTAGTTTGGAGAAGAGGAGGCTGAGGGGAGACCTCATCGCGCTCTACAACTACCTGAAAGGAGGTTGTAGCGAGGTGGGTGTTGGTCTCTCCTCCAAGTAACTAGCGATAGGACAAGAGGAAATTGCCTCAAGTTGCACCAAGGGAGGTTTAGATTGGACATTAGGAGAAATTTCTTTTCTGAAAGAGTGGTCAGGCCTTGGACCAGGCTGCCCAGGGAAGTGGTTGAGTCACCTTCCCTGGAAGTATTTAAAAGACGTGTAGATGAGGTGCTTAGGGACATCGTTTAGTGGGCATGGTGGTGTTGAGTTGATGGTTGGACTCGATGATCTTAGAGGTCTTTTCAAACCTTAATGATTCTATGATTCTATGATACTGCTAGAAGCTTATGTGCTTGTGATGAGTTCTCAGTTACGAGAACCTTTTGAGACTTGCAACTGGTCTTCAGTTTGTTCAGTTAGTGAAGCGGGGATTTGAATTTAAAACTCTATTTAAAAATTTATATAGTACTGTGGTAGGATGTTAGCTGAGTAACCAGCATCCCCGAATGTTAGGGGGGAAGAAAAGTATTAAGATTTCATGATGGGCAATTAGTTTTTTATTGGGGGTGGGGTGGGGCGTGAGAGAAAATGAGAGAGAAGGAAGAATTACAGGCTGATGCCAGCGTGGGTGAAGCAAGTGGTTTTTGGCACCTTACTTCTAGTCAATAGAGAAATAATGTGGTTTCAGTTCCTCGCCCAAGAAGGGCTTTGTTCCTCTTCCCCCTGTGCTGGTGTGTGGATCAGAGCCCTCAGTGGCTGTGACCTGCCCTGGTGGTGGCCAGGAGCTTGTTGCTGTGTTGGGTGTCTGTGCCTGCCTTGGCTATGACAAGTAAGGAAGCAGGCAGAAGAGTCAGGCGCTTGGCTTAGATTGTCCATCCCTGCTTTACTTGGTGCCAAGGAGAGCAGCTACCATGCTTCATGTGCAAGAAGGGAATCGGTGAGCCTGGTCTCATGGGTTCCCTGTACAAATGAACTGCAGTCCGTCCCCCACTCCATGGTGAGGAGGAGGGAATATGCAAATTGTAGCCGTGGAAAAGATTGTATTTGGTGTTTAGGCACTTATCCAACAGGCAAGTGCATTCTCGTGGTGCTAGACTTGTGTAGGTTGTTTTGGCACTACCTGTATGGAGGAAGCCTGTATTTTGGCTGCTGCAATGCTTGGTATGTCTGCTTAGGACAATCTCAGTACCACCAGATCTTCACTTCTGTTTGCCCAGGCAGAGAGCTGTGGGAGATGTGCTCCTTTCAGTCTACAGCCTTTAGGGCCAAGGCTGTGGTTGGAGGATACTCTTTTGGAGTTGCTGGTTTTCTTTTTGTCCTCCTTTCCCCCACTCTTGCATATCCTTGCATATCAGCAGAAGAACCTACCATGGAGTTTCATTTGTGACTTAAATGCTACTGACTTTATCAACAAGAAGTTTAACTTTGTCAAAGCGATGAGAAAGCTATTCAGTAGTTGGACTTGATCTTCTTTCTGTAAGTCTATAGTGATTGGCATTAATTATATTCTCTTCCTTTATATCTTTACATATAGAATGCTGCTTTAGTCACTGTCAGTGTCAGGTTAATATGTTAATTACATGTGTTACCCTTCTTTAAATATTTTCTTTCAAATTTTCCAAAACTTTTTTCTATGTTCTTTGACTTTTTGAAAATAAATTTCATGAGCAGACATTGAAAAAAGGCTTGAGATGCTGCTGCAGTCTGATTCATTCCATGTCTCCAATGAATACAGCCACCATATCGGTAGCAATTAGGAGAGTTTCCAAAAGAAATTTCCCGAAGACTACATTGGAGAAGAGTATTTCTGAAATGAGTTTCCATAGCTTTCAGCAGAGTTTCCACCACACAACTATTGACACGATACCCATGCGTGTTGATGCAACAGGAGAAGGGTCTCAGTTGGGTCAGCGGCCATGTAGGGTGGTCACTCTGCTCCCTAACTTCAGGTTTAATACGTGATGCAGTGTGGCATCCTGGTTTGAACAGGAATTGGCAGCCACTCTGCAACTCATGCACTTCTGTCTGTGCTCACCGCTTTCTCTCTCACGTGAATTAAATCCTACTTCCTCACTTCATATTAGTGACGAAGATAATGAGTGCTTTGCAATGTTTCGTGTGTGGCATTAGAGGCCAAAAAGAACTACTGCTGTGTTTGTCAGCTCTAAGAAGGCATGGTTTTAAAATTGGTTCATGTTTATAAATGCAAAGTTAAGAGCAGCCATGTGTCCTATTGGCAAAACCTTATTGTAGCTGTGAAAATCAAGCAGGTGGTCAAAAACTTTCTCCTTGACCTGCCAGGAGGAATAAATGTTCTTTACACAGACATAGGTCCCTTCTGTAGCCCCAGACAGACATGTACTCACAACTTTCTGAAAATACTTGAAGATTATTTATTGTTTAACTAAATTAGGATGAATGTCTTTTTAATTTATTTCTACCAACAGATGTCGTGCATACTAAAGACCTGTAAAATGGCTTGGCTAGTCCTAGCATTATGTTTAAAAAAGAAACTTCAGAATACCATCCCTAATGGAATTTATTACTAATAGTAAGACTAATTTCTGTGTCACTGTTAAATGTCGTTAATCCTTAAGAAGCTTCCATGCATTTTAAAAAAAAAAAAAAACAAAACTAAATAACTTTGCCCCAGAAGACCAGCAGATGTTTTGGTAAGGGATTTGGATGAAGATTTTTTTTCTGTTTCAGGTTTTGCCTTTTTTTATTGCCATTTGAAGATTTTAAAATTTTACTTCTTTCTTTTAAACCTTCTGTTTGAGGGATTTATAATTCTCATTTTAAAAAAAAAACCCTGTGAACAGATATTGGGCATGTTCTTTTAACTTAGCAGCAAAATAAAAAAAAGGCTATGAAAGTTAAAAAGTGGTGGGTTTTCTCTTTTTTTTTTTTTAAAATTCTGTTTTGCCTAGTTTTAAAATGTGATTAGTTGCTACTGTTTTGATAATGATGAAGTGTTGTGAATGGTTCATTATATTTTGAAAGATATAAGCTTATTTGAACTGTCACACTATCTCTTTACCCCTTTCCCGCACCCCCCTCCCTGTTTTCTACAACTCCTTGGGATATTTTTTTCCATCATTTTGCCCCTAAATACTGTCAAAGTAGATGCTCAGCTGCAGTGGGTCTGGCAGACACATACAAACCAGAAACGGGCCTATTATAGTAACAAGTAGATCCAGCTCCTGAATTTACACTTGCAACTAGAAAAAAAATCCCAGTTTTCAATTGGAGTGTTGAATGCAATGAGGAGCCTTTCCTTTTTCACCAGCTTAAACTGCAGTCTGATCTCGGTGGATTCCAAGTTCATCTCAACACAGTACTTAATTTTTAAGCTGTAGAGCATAGAAAGCCCTGTTCTTATAGCTGACATGAAGGTCAGGTAGGTCATTTAAGAAGATGTGTCCTGTCCAGGGAGGAGAAGCTCTGCAGGTAGTTAAGTGTTTAAAAGCAGGTGAAGAATCAGTGTTCTGTCTCCTCAACTTGCGTGTTGGCTCTTAAGGGCAGTGTGTGGGAATAAAGATTTCCATTTTCCTCCTAAACGGTGTAGAAAAACTGTATTAGATAAAATTCTACCGTGTTTGTACTTTAAAGTGCTCTCTGTATAATTCCAGTTAGTCTTTGAACAGCTTCATTTCCAAAGGCAAAACTTTTCCATTTTGCAGGGGTGGGAGAACTGTCCTGTAATGCAGCTGTAGAATTTCTGGGGTTGAAATACTGCACATCTGTGTTTTGGACCATTTGGTGTGAATTAGTGCAGTCTCAAAATCTCATGGAATCAGGAAGTAAATAGTATTGTGCGTTAATGTATCCAAGCAGAGTTTTAATCCATCCTTCTTTGGCATCAAAACGGCCAGTGCCATGGAGGAAACGACTTCTATGCAGCAAGTCCTCCGGGCACTCTTGGGACCTTCTCAGGCACAGCTGAGGCTGGTGCCACTGTGGTTTCATGACTCTTGCTACTCCAGCTAGCAAGGTCGCTGTTTGCTTGGCCATGTCCACATACCTTGCAATCCCACCTCTGATGGCACACGTAACTGTAGTGACACCTGGCTAGCTCTCACATTCATGCAGCAGACATAAGGTGTTAGGGGTCAGTGATACATGCAATGCTTTTGTTTTGTTTTGTTTTAAATAAATTATTTTAAATGAAACATAACACTGGTTTTATTTTTGCTCTCATTCCATTGCACTTAATTCTCTTCTTAGCAAAGTTACAGCAACTTTGAGGACAGAGAGGGAAAGACCCTTAGTGGTGAAGCTTTACAGTACAACCATATGGCTATCTTTGAATGACTTCTTCCATGAGTTGCAGGCTGATGTACTTAAAATTAAGAGTGAGAAACATCCTGCCTGCTGTGGGTTTGATTTGGGGTTTTGGTTTTTAATTACTCTATTTATAAGAAGACTTGAGAAGACTGCTTCCAAGTTTTTAGTGTCTTAAAGAAGAGAAAAAGGGGGAAAAAGTGAAACTCTTTCCCACATACCTTAACAGTAACTCCTTTGAGTAGAGTAAAAGATGGGATAGGAAAACACTGATGCCAAAGAGCAGATAGTGCTGAAAGTCCAAGTGTTTGCTGATCTTTCTGATAGTCATCCTCTGAGAGATGGAGAACAATCTGTCAGTTCTCAGCTTTTATATTTCAAGCTGCAGTTAGTCACTGAGATTTATTCAAATGAAATTCCTACTCTAACGGTTGTGGTTATCATAGCATTAGTTTTATTTACTTAAAAGTTTAAGAACGCTGCCTGCAACTCCTACTTCTGAGATGATTATTCTTCATGTGTAATGTTGTACCATCTTCATGTGTAGCTTATAGCCTCAGCTTTACGGGAGAGAAGAAAAGAAATTATCGTGCAGGGCTGCTTTCCCACATTTATTATTCTTGGGGGAAAATGCAGAAAAATCTCTTCCTGCACTTTTTAGGAAAGTGTGTTTTGATGAAGTATGACCATGTCTCTTTGATCATTGCCTTCCTCTCCAGGCTGTCGCTCTGATTAGCCTGGGTTGATGGCCCCTACCAATAAGCTGGATGTGGTGCCTTGTTGCTCAGAAGGGGGACTTTTTGCACAGTTCTGCAAAGTGGCATCTTAGAAACATGCATTTTGGTGCCTGATGTGTTAAAATGTGTGCGCTTTGTCACATAAATGATTCTTGTATTTTACTTACTTATGTTTCTTTTCAGTGACCCACAAAAGTTAATAGCATTCTTTACAATTCATTAATGATAACTTTAGAAAGTGATCTTTT
The DNA here is from genome assembly GCF_964195595.1 of Calonectris borealis. Classification (NCBI taxonomy): domain Eukaryota; kingdom Metazoa; phylum Chordata; class Aves; order Procellariiformes; family Procellariidae; genus Calonectris; species Calonectris borealis. The sequence continues at coordinate 133,162,229 of NC_134313.1, forward strand.
TTTCTTTCTTTTTTTTTTAATTTTATTTTTTTCTTCCATTACTGAACTGCCTGGATGCTCACAGTTATAAAATACAAATACAGTGACTGCAATTCATCTGACATTTCTAGCAGTTTTATTGTCTGTTTTACAAAGATTCTGTCATGTTTTTGGTGTCTGGAATTCTGAAGAAACACTGAAATAATACAATTGAAAAGAATTATTATAAGAGGAAGAAAAATTATTTGAAAATACTGGAACATCTTTCACTGAAGTGGAAAAGGCATTTAATAGAGGTACTTGTGGCAGTAATTGAAAGACATTTCACTAGATGCAAGTAAAATGCACACAGCTTAGGAAAGGAAGTATGTTTTTGATCAGTGTAGGAAGAGAACTAATATTAAGAGATAACTTAATAATTTCAATTTAGATTGAGTAGTTTGATTATTCCAGAAACCTTAAATACCCATGCCTGTATTGCTTGCAGCTTCAAGTGCATAGAATTTGTGATTTGAGAATCTTCTGGTGTAACTAAATTTAGAAATCCTATTCTTCTTATTTAAATGCTTGTTCGATGCAATAAGCTTAGCCTTCTGAAGTCATTTGTAGCAACAGTTAATGATTAGTGGCTAACATCTCTGCTCCAGCATTGGTAGCAAATCTTGGCGAAATGTTGAAAAAAATACATGACCTTCCCATGTAGCTGCAGAAAACTTGAGATACGCAGGAAGAAAGTTGTGTTAGGCCATTTTTTTTTTTTTTTTAATGGTTGCTTTGAATGTTCATAGAATCATTTAGGTTGGGAAAGACCCTTAAGATCATCGAGTCTAACCGTAAACCTAACTAAAGTCCACCACTAAACCATGTCCCTAAGCTCCACATCTACACGTCTGAAATACCTCCAGGGATGGTGACTCAACCACTTCCCTGGGCAGGCTGTTCCAGTGCTTGACAACCCTTTCGGTGAAGAAATTTTTCCTTTTTCCTGGCGCAACTTGAGGACATTTCCTCTTGTCCTATTGCTTGTGACTTGGGAGAAGAGACCAACACCCACCTCGCTACAACCTCCTTTCAGGTAGTTGTAGAGCGCGATGAGGTCTCCCCTCAGCCTCCTCTTCTCCACACTGAAGAGTCCCAGTTCCCTCAGCCGCTCCTCATCAGACTTGCTCTCTAGACCCTTCACCTGCTTCGTTCCTCTTCTCTGGACAGAGGAGGTTCCCAGTAGCAATCCTGAGCCAAAACTTTACCTGGCTGGATGTGTTGTCATGAGCACTTGGTCTGACTTCATCTCGCCTGCAGGATCTGGGGACTGTACAGCTCTGCATCCTCGTGCTAGCGACAATATTGCCCTTGACTGTGAGGACTGAAGCACCAGCGCTGGCTGCTCTGAGTTTCACTGCGGAGGTGTTCAGCTTAGCGTAGCAGCCTCGTCTGCAGCGGTGCGGAACTGCTGCCTCCCTCCTGGGGAGCCCGAGGCGCTCCCATTATGGAAATGGGCACCTGGGGCTGCTGAGCCATGTCTGAATTTTTACCTCGAGATGTGGTGTGTGCCTGTGGTGTGGGAAAGCAAACCAAACCCAGATAGCCCCCGGGTGTGGGTGGGGGAAGCATGCTGCACGCAGACTACTTAATAGAGTCTTTCCAAACTACTCTGAAGGGTCTTCAGGAGGAGGAGCTTTGATGATGTTTTTAATTTGGAGCTAAGTGCGAGTTCTTACTGTCCTTTAGTGTTGTTGTTTCGAAAGCATCTCTTGTTGTTGTGAGAGTATCCTGTTGAAAGCATCCATCTGTCTGTATTGCTCATTTAAAATTTTTTTTTTTTTTCTTAAATCACATGACTGGCATTGAAATAAAGCATTCCTAAATTTCTGTGGTTAAGGTTATGGGTGTTTACCAATCTTTTAGCTGGGAAGAACGGGACTGCGTTCTTTGTAGCTTCCAAAACTATAAGAAATGTGGGACCTGGAGTTTTGTGAACAGGTGGAAATATAATTCTGACCTTCCCTCATTGTATCTTGTTGTATTCTGGGATAATTTGCTGAATGCTCCTTTTTTAGGGAACAGTTGTGTTGTAGGTTTCTATTACCTTGTGGGATTTTGTTCAAGTGACGCCGTGTGCAATTTAGTGCTTTTCCCACAGTTATGCTCTTTACATTAAATATGTGCATGTGTGATTATATAGAGGCTGCAGAATTTTCATCTAGGAGTTTATTTATGACACCCATGTTTAATTCTCTTGCCAGGAGCACTGGTGGCGGGTAGCTTGGATGCCGCCAGCGAGAGCATCGAGATGTTCCACTTCTGTAGGAGCAGCACCAGAGGGCACTGCAAGGCAGCGGATTGCCCCACGCTGCTGCTTGCTGCACACCAGCTGGCAAAATGCAGCTCCTCAGGCTCCTTAAATTTCTTCCTTTTGCTACCAGCTTTGTAATTAGCTTTTAAAATGCTGATAGCTACTCTGTTCCTTAAATGTGTTAACTCTGTCTCAGAAATTTTAAATCTGTTTCGGTACTGATACTACCCATACTTCCAGATTTCAATTTTTTTGTGAAGCTTCAAAAAATAATTTGTAATTAATTACTAAAAAACCCCCACTATTTACAGCCCAGTTTTATTTATCACCTCAAAATATCATCCTGAGGCCACTGACAAAAATAGGACTGGTAGGAAAAGACAGACTGGGCAGTTATGACAATACCATATTAAAAGCCTTAAAAAAAACTGCCTCCAGTTTTATTTATGAACAGAGCAAATGTATGGTGTGTTTGTCTGTAATCTTGCTTTCTCTAAGCATTGCAACCACTTTTTAGAATCTTTATAACTGGAAACCATATTTGTTCCAATAATGTTTAAGACAACATGACTGAACTGGAGATTTAGTTAAGTAATTGAGAAAACTATCTGCAAACTGATACCTTTTTTTTTATTATTATTTTTGACTTGATTTATTTTCATGAAATTTACTGACCAAGTCTGACTAAGCAATTGGGTTTTAAAATGTGCAGTGTTGGGGGGAGGGTTTTGGGGATCACATGTATTATCACTTGTGTTATCAAACTGACTTCCCAAAAACTAAATATAATTGTTTTAAAATTGGATCCTATTTAAAAATAGCTATGTTTTTGCAAATTTTTATAATTGTTCCCATTCTACTTGTGTAATCAGTATTAGATGATCTGTTTCTTGAACTTCTTGTTTTGGTTAAGCACATTTAAAATTAGGCTGGCAATGCTTTAGAGTGAAGAAATTCTGAGATATTACAGATACTAAAAATCTGTCCTGTTGATACTCATGAAAGCAAGGGCTTTGGCATTTTTCAGTGAGCTTTGGTTTAATATCCTGCTGTCTTTCTGCCTACATTTTATGATGATGTTTGATGGTGTGTGTGGTACTTCACTAATCCCTTGAAAGGCGAGGCAGTTTTAGCAAAGCATGTGATTCAGAGCAGTTTTCTGCATATTTAAATACGTGCCTACATGCTGCCCTCCTCAGGGCACTGCTCGCTTGTGTGAGCTCCCTGTATACCCGTATCTGTGTGCTGCACTATTGTTTCATTTTGCCTGCAAAGTAATGCCTTCAAAAAAGTAAATGTACACCATATTTAATTTCAGATTACAGAGTCATGGGAATTAATGATGGCTTTTTTTAATTGGCACATAGAATTATACATTTGTTCCGGTTTCAAAAATCTGTGAATTTTTTTTTCCTTAGACTCAAAACTGTGCAAAAGCTACAGAAGGAGCAGAGGTTGTGGTTTAGTTGTGGCTAAATCCTATCCATTTCAGTGATGCCTTCCGGTTAATGTGGTTGGACCTTCATAGATTTCCTAGGTTAAATTTCTGACAGGGGCTTATAAGGAGTTCAGAATCCAAGCCTGTTTGTTAAAGAGTGGCAGAGCCTGTTATGCTGAACTTGGGGCATTGGGAAGGAGAAAAATGTGTCTCTGCAGTCACCCACCCACTGGTGCGATGTGTCCTCGGCACGGCCGTGTTGCTGTGAGCTTTCCTGCAGCAGTGGCTGTAGTCAATCAGACCTAAGGTCAATGTTACGCAGCATTTTTTCATAGGCTTCATTGAGGATGCCTTTCTGGGCAATAGGAACGGGGCAAGCTTGTGTTGATCCTGCTGGAGAATGTTCTCCCAGTCCTGCAACTTGTGGCTCAAGGCCTTCCTGAGCCATGGTGACATCTCTTTGTGGTTTACAAGTAAATAATGAAAATTAATAAATGCTGCTGTGAGCACCTAAAAAGAATCCATGTCGCTGGTTTCCATTTTCCAGAAGTAAAGCCTCATGTAAGAGAATGATGTTATAATGCAGTGGAGAAGCTCAGGGCCATGCAAGGTCTTAGAACTCATCTGTGGGGATCAGGATAGCTCTTCTGTCCCCGAGCTCCTCAGGTGCCTGGTGGTAGCTTTGCCTTCTGAGAAAATCCTGGGGAGAAGACGTGTTGGAGGTTTTCTGGTGCCTCTGTGTGATGCTCTCCGTGCTGAACTTCAGGCTGTGCTTCAGGCAGATTCACACATGAAAACATGCGTATGAAGGCAAGAGGGTGGGAAGGTGTATGTAAATGGACGTATGAACACGTGCAGAAGACTCTTGCAGGCTGATTGCAGTGGTATCACTTCAGAAAGCCTTCTTCCTATGACCTAAACCACAGGCATCGACAGCACTTTGCACATGCTACCTACACTTCAACAAAAACATGGCTTTTAAAATTAGTGTAAATGGTGTTAAGTCAGCTTGATTTAAAAAAAAAAAAGTGTTTCAGGTAATTTTAAAAAAATATTAGATGTTATGGAAAACAGATTCACAACAATCTGGACTTTCAGAGGAATGGAGGAAGAGAGGATGACATGGTTGCATTTCGATTCTTATTCTGCATTTATATATATAGATAAAGACTTCGAAAACCAACCCAGATTTTCAGTTTTCAGGCAAGTTTCACTCAAGTGAAACCCTGTGACTGAACTGAAAACTTTTTCTGCAAACTTATATAATAGTTTCTTAGTTTTCCTGTTGTACTGCTCTGACAAGTTGAAAAATAAAGACATTGGGTCCAATGAGTAAGGGGGGGAGGGGGTGTAAAAAAAAAAAAAATCTGTGTGGGTTATCGGTCAGTAATAGTCAGATCATGGAACAGCTGAAAACATGGAAACAATTTCCTCCCTAATTTGGGCAGATTGGAATGCACCCCCAAAATCCAAACGGAAATAGTAAAATTTAAAAACATTTTATTAGTACCTAACCCAGCTGCACCTGGCCAGCCTAATTGCCTTCAACCTGGTCATTACTCAAAGGCATGAAGTTTAGCCACCAACAGCACTTATTAATGTATAATAGGAATTTACTTGTAAAACAGAATTATTGGAACGGTGTGATATCATAAAGACTGAGGTGCTGACATTTTAGATTGTTTTATATAGGGATGTTGAGTTATAATTTAGGAGTTGGATATTCTTTGGGTGATTAATCATTCTTAGGTATAATTTTAAATGTCTGGTGGATATACATAGAATTAATGTTTGTAATGACCAGCTCATGAAGCATACTTACGTGAATAAGGTCACGTTTGGTTTCTGGACATTCTACTTCTCCAGCATTTTGCGAAAGGTTGGTGCAAAACCTAGAAATGCTGAGGCAGCAGATTAATGAAATGTTTCAGCAAGACAGCCCCTCACTGATTTCTGTAAAGATGTCAAAGTCTAAGCCCATAAAAGTGCCTGCAAATTCTCCCCTTCATATCAATGGTGTGAGAAACTGAATACATTAATTCTGTTGGACCTCAAACTTAGAATCTGTCAATATGATTCCAGTGATTGATGGTTACAGACTTTTACCTACCTCATAAATATAATGTGCCTTGATTACAGAGGCACTGCTAGTGCTGCTATAGTTAGTTATGTCAGCACTTCCATTGTAAACCCTGTTTCTTTAGGGGTTTATAACTCCATCATAAAAATTCACTCTGGGATGAAATTTATACCATAGGCTTCTAGACTGTAAGCAAGTCATTTGAAATACAGATATACTAAAAAAAAATGAGTTGAACAACGGCAAAAACCCCAGACTTGCTAATTTTTTCATCTGTATGTGGTATTTCTGTAGCTGAGAAATGACTTTGGATTTGATATGAAAGGTTGCTACCTTTTGCTCCCTAGTGGAAGTTAGACTCTGTGTGGGTGTCTGCATATATGCACATACATACATGTATATGCTTCTGTCATAAATATTTTAAAACACAGTATGTGTGCAATAACTTTTTCAAAAAATTCTTGTAGTGTTAATACCTTGAAGTTTTTATCCACAACATAAACCAACACTAAACACCGATTTATAGATAAAATATAATTGCTGCAATGGAGTGTGAAGGTCAGGGGGAGAAGCATTAAAAACATATTCAGTTAAATATGAGGATTTGGGCATGATCCTCACCTGGGCTAAGTTAACTTCATAGGCTTCTACTAGCAAAATATCACTGACCCCATGTGTGATTTTTTTTTAAAGGATTAATTTTTTTAAAAGCTAATTTTAAGCAGACTTTAATGTGTTATGTTAAAAACATGCGAATTTTTGAATACTTTATGATTACCTGCTAGAGGTTTTACTTTAGTAATGTTTTGTGTTTCTTGTGTCTAATGCAGTAGAACAGACCTAGAGAGGTTTCTTTGCTGTTGGTGGTAAACTGCACTGTGAGATGTGAATTTTTAAAATTACAGTAGAGTTTTGAATTCTTTTTAATGGTGTTACTTAGTCATTAATTCAATATTAAATGTATTTTTGTGTTTTGTGGTTTTTTTAAAAATACACATTTGTGGTTTGGGTTTTTTTTTTTTTCTTGCTTTTACACATTGTAAAGCTAGTGTTTGGATTTCAAAGAAAACTGAAAACAATATATGTCACGTACCAGAATTGGTGTTTCCATATTCAGACCTGGTGATATGTTAAATAATGATTGGACCTTAATATGTGACACATCTTCCCAATGGGGATGTATTTACAAGTAGTGTAAATTTGGTCCATTACCATATAATTAGTTAATGTGTCTTAAGTTTTATTAATCTTGTCTTACTGTGCGTGTAACTGAGAGGATCTGCTTTTCAAACTCTAGTGAAAAAGAGAAAAGGAAGACTTTGTTACTTCTTTCCCCCATTCTTTCCCATTGCTACTACTTAAAACAATATTAAAATGTCTAATTCATAAAAATGATAGCTAGCTAAAGATAGAAATAGCTGAGGAGGAATCCTTTAAAAGATATTTATTTCTCTAAGTACATAAATACCTTTAAAAAATCTGGATGAGTCTCTCAGGTGATGGTTGTTTTCATTGCTAAAAGTCCTGCTGCTTTGAAATGCCGCAGCTTTTGATAAAGAGCTTAGCCTCTTTTTGTTTTAAAGATACAAGTTAACCTTAGACGGATACCTTCTTTTTTTTTACTGACATTAGCTCTCCAGTTTGTTCACTGTTGGATTTTTGGCATATAATTTCTAGCATGACCATGATTTTTAGGAGCCTACAATTTTTCCATTTGTAATACGAATTGAAGCTGCGTAGTTTTGATTCTCCCCTCTCTCTCCCTCCCTCCTTCCCCTACCCCCGCCCTATCTGCAAATAAAAACACCAATCCGCCCAAAAAGCAGCTTGCACATATCAAAGAAGGAACCTGGAATCTTGAAGAACTTTATTTATGAAAGAAGAGGGAGGTGGGTGGTGGGACGCTAGCACTAAACCTTTTGAGGGCGGGCATCCGGCTCTCACAGGTTACTTGGCTGGTTGGATATCTTGAAAGCCTTAATTTAAAAGTCATCTTACAATCCTTTTTAATTGGCTCCAAGTAAGTAGTTGAGCATTTGGTCTGATAAGGAGGTTTTTGGCTCTACGTGTGCCATAAAATCAGCAAAAAGAGGGATCTGTTTAATACAACAATGATGCTGGGCTTTTTTGTTTCTAGGGTTTGCCCTAAACAGGATTTACCCCTTAAGGCAGCAGTAGCACACCATAAAAAGGCCATTCTTTTACTCCACAGCAGCAAGGCTTTAACTTTCTGGTTTTCAGATTTCTTTTTTTAATAGGCAGCAATAACAAGACTTCCATAGGGTGGTTGCTATAAGTACTGTACGTGGTGTCTAAGATCAGAATGCTTTGCCTACAAGGTTTTATTACCTTTGGTTTATAAAGGCCTGGGAAAGAGCATCTGAGAAACTTCAAGGTTCAGCTCGTGTTTCTGGAAACTTTTCTGGGTGGGGAAACTTGTAGATGGAATAAAATCAACCCGGTTTTGCTGACTTTTACACTTACATTATTGCTTCAGAGTTCTCAAATCTGCGTCCACCCAAACCCTGAAGAATATCCTAAGTAGTTTGCATTGTAACCAAAAAACAAACAGTGAAAGCCAGAAAATTTAATTGAAAATGTGGAATTAAATACTTCCACGCACCATTAACTCTGTTGCTATAGAAATGTCAGCCTGTCTTTGCTCCCACATATCTATTCATTAAGTAGATGTGGTTTTTATCTGAGGATTTGTTCCTGCTTCCCCAGGAACTCAAAATCCACTTTACAGCTGTGGAGAGTATTTATTTGGAGAAGCTAGTTGCTTTGTACCACCCTCTTAGTTCCTTTTATCATCTGTATTTTCACAAGTTTTTAAGGTCTCCTCCTGACGAAGCTGTAGGCGGTCTGCTTGGACAGGTAGCATGTAGAGCAGACACAGACACACACACGCACACCACCATCTAGTTCATACGTTCAGTGTGTGTGATGTGAAATTTCATGCAAGTCCTATGATGTTATAATTTGCTTGTTTGCATAAAAATACTGGTTTATGTTGCTTGTCCAGCAGGTTGGTCATGACTGTTCATTACCTATTCATTAAAATTCTCTTGGTAAGCTCTTTGTCTAGTAGCGAATTAATGTTGGGAATCATATGGCTCTGAGAAGTCTGACTTCTCTGGAATTTCATGTTTTTCTAACGCTATTTTAGTGCGATGAGCATCCTGTAATGTTGGTGATAGTCAGATGAGCTGTCTTCAAATGCCGCTGAAGCAGGTTTGAAGGTGCAGTCACACTCCTGAGGACAGGGGAACTTTTTCCTTTCCTGCTGTGTAAGCCTATGGTCCTAAGTGCTCATGGTGCACTAGGTAATGCTGATAAAAAGACAGCAATTTCAAAGGGAAAAGGGACATGCATTAGAAAGCGGTTCTGACCCAAGGTCTCCTACTCTTCCAGCTGCTGAATAATTCTTAGAAATATTTCAGTTCTCTGGAAGTTACTAGGAACTCCTTGAAAATTGTTCTTGTCTGTCCTTGTGAGGTCGAAGCTCTGTGAGCTCCTGTCTTTTGATGCTTGTTTGCTCATTCACACCAAGTTTCTCATGGTTTTCATTTGTACTGATTGATTCAGAAAATGTGGCAGACTTTTTTTGATGTTTGTTTGAACTGGGTCATCTCATTGCCATGAAGTTCTTTGGAAGGGAAAGACCGGCAAGTCAAAAGGAGGACTCTCAGACTGGTACAGATGAAGCAATGCATCTTTCCCCTTCTCCAATAAAAATGGGTCCCCTGACCCTCCCTCCTGTCTGTGTCTCCTTTCTTTGCACCTAGAGGAGAGGGCTTTGCAGGAAGGAGTGGTTATATTCATTCTGGCACTGTGAGCTATCTTGGAGCACTATGTGGTGTGCCCCCTGTTTTTTGCTCATGTGATGGCATGTAAGCTGAGCCTGCTCCTCAGAAGAGATGAGATTATTCAGTAGTTATGTCGAAGTAATGTGTGAGGTCTGGGAAAATGGTGTATCAGTCTGCATTCGTTGAAACTGGTCACTCTTGAGAAAAGCTGGGACTGTTTGGGAACCTAGGAGGTATTTAAGACTGGGGAACTGCCCTCTAATGCAGCCCATGCTGCCTGTTTTCTCCAAGCTACCTTGATCTCTTTAAAATGCCCTATGTAATTGAGGATGCCAGGAGCCTTGAGTTGCTTGGAGTAGTGGCCTCTCCTTCCTCAGTAAGGCTCTGTGTATATGCTGACAAGATACCAGAAGCATCTGCAGGATACAGAAGTAATGGTGTACCTGACTAGGGATCAGATGCTTTTTCTCTCTTTCAGTCCTCCACCCCCAGTGTAGCAGAATTCTGTTGCCATATCTAGCAACAAAATGGCCTGTCAAAATGTCTTCTGGTGACACTTAATTTCAAAAAATTTTGGTGACATTTGGCATGCAGTGTTAACAGTGAAAACCTGAAGAGCATATCTGAAAGGTCATTTAGATGTATAAGAAAAATGTGTCAGAATCTGATGATCTTTCAGGTGATTGTGAGGGGCTCAGAGAGTCTGTAGGAAGGTAATCTGGGTGCTAATGAACTTTACAAACTGTCCAGCTCTGCGGAAGTTGCTTTAATGCCCCAGTTAACCAGTGCATTTCTGTTAATTCTGAAGTATAGGTGTCACTTGAATGCTGATGAAATACAGGGGAGAACTTTGGTGGCTTTTGAGGCTTTTCTTTATTCTTTTTGTGAAATCGGGGACTTTTTTACAGCAGGGAACTCCTTCATTAGCTTGATGGACTATTCTGACATTCTTAATTCAAGAAGTACTGTGTCCTTTTCCCCTCTCAAAAACTGTTCATATGCAGTAGATTCACCATGACTTTTCAAGCTAGATATTTTTTTGGAAGGCCTTGGGCTCTGGAATTCTCAAGATGACAAAAGAATTAAATACTGATTGTCTGTCCTTTAAAAGGAGTGAGGATGTGGTATGTGAACAGGCATGTGTGCATACATGCAGTCTCCCATAGGAAAACTGACTTTCAGATCATTTAGAATATGGAAAATATTTCTTTGGTGACTGTAAAGTGCACGTAAAAATTTTGAAGCTTCTTTTACAGAATCAAAGAATGGTTGAGGTTGGAAGGGACCTCTGCAGGTCATCTGGTCCAACCCCCCTGCTCAAGCAGGGTCACCTACAGCCATTTGCCCAGGACCATGTCCAGACAGCTCTTGAATATCTCCAAGGATGGAGACTCCACAACCTCCCTGGGCAACCTGTGCCAGTGCTCGGTCACCATCACAGTGAAAAAGCGTTTCCTGATGTTCAGACAGAACCTCCTGTGTTTCATTTTTGTGCCCATTGCCTCTGGTCCTGTCACTGGGCACCACTGAAAAGAGCCTGGCTCCATCCTCTTTGCACCCACCCTTTAGGTATTTATACACATTGATGAGACCCTCCTGAGCCTTCTTTTCTCCAAGCCGAACAGTCCCAGCTCTCTCAGCCTTTCCTCATAGGAAAGGCCTTTCCTCCAGTCTCTTCGTTATCTTAGTGGCCCTTTGCTGGACTCTCTCTGGTATGTCCATGTCTCTCTTGTACTGGGGAGCCCAGAACCGGACAAATACTCCAGGTGTGGCCTCACCAGTGCTGAGTAGAGGGGGAAGGACCTCTACTGAGCACTGCTGGCTATACTTTGTCTAATGCAGCCCAGGATACCATTTCCTTTCTTTGCCCCTAGGGCGCATCGCTGGCTCCTGTTCAACTTGGTGTCCACTAGGACCCTTAGGTCCTTTTCTGCCAAGCTGCTTTCTAGCTGGGTGACCCCCAGTGGACATTGGTGCCTGGGGTTGTTCTTCCCCCATCGCAGGACTTTGCACTTCTCCTTGTTGAACTTCATGAGGTTAAGGATTCTGTGAACGACCTACATACGTTTCATAAGCTGAAAATAATTTCCAAGCTCAGCTATAAAGTATGCTCTATTTGGCTTCATTTTAGTATGTCCAAATGTTAACCAGTTGAAATTTTTCAGTTTATCTGGGGGGTGAAGGGGAAGGCATGAACTTTTTCTTTGTTGATTAGTGCTATTATGAAGCAAGTCAGAAATGCATACTGTATTGTTTTTCTCATGTGAGCAGTCTGTACAAAAATAAATCCTGCAGGATCTGGCCATAAATGTTTGCTTTTAAACTGATACAGCTTAATATTTTCAAGCAGAGTAGTCATGCTATTGTGACTGCGTTACCCTCAGGTTTCAGCATTTTCTCAAAGAGCAGGTAGCTGCTGGTAAATTAACCTAGCACACTTAGTCAGACAAAAGTAAATGAAATACAGTCCTTCTCATCTTTGAATGTTCTAAAAGCTGCGGCTAGCAACAAATTGTAGGCATAGGTCAGACTATGAGGATCAGAATAGTCTTTGATTTTCTTCCCCTGCTGTTCCTCCTGAAAAAGGAAGAAGGAATGTCTGTTTGATAAACTGAATTTATATAGAAGGCTTCTAGATGCCACAGTAAGATTTACTGTGTGTTCCCAAATGAACAGAGAGCGCTCTACAGGTTTTGTCATGCTGTGGTATCACAGGGGTAGATATGCGAAATAAGGAAAAAAATGTAAAATTGGGTAAGTTTTGTTAATATTCCTCTAGATTTAATTGTTTTACCTTTGAGTCCACTGTTGGATTTTATTCTGTTGTCGTCATTCACAAGATGGTGGCAAGAATCTTGCAAGTAGCTTGTGGTCCAAAGATCTGCTCAAAACATTGGCTGAAGAGAACCAGGTGGAACTGCTGAACCTGGCAGTGAAACCGTGGCACTCGTGCTTTTTTTCCTAAAAATATGGATGCTTTTTAAAAATACAGAAGATGGAACACTTCATTAAAAACACATCAAACTTATAGGTATTATATTGCAAGAATTTGTTAATGTGTTTTTTCAGATACTGTGGCCCATAAGACTGTTCCTTGCAATTCTGAAGCGCATTACTGTTCATGGCACTTTTAAGAGTCAAACATACTAGCTATTTTAATCGGGATAATAATTTAGAGTGTCAAAAGGGTAGTGTACCTTCTCAGCATTTCCGTTTGGTATTATTTTACTCCTTCAATAGTACTTTAGAGTTCCCAACCTTACCTCAATTAGCAGTACTGACAGATGCTAGTTCAGCATTTTACCTCTAGCCAGTAGGGCTTTCTTTAGAATAAATGTCAGTAATTTTATGTTGCTAATTTGAGGTGATATACCTACATGTAAAATTACATTTTAACTTTCCTGTTATACTTGTAGTGAGAGATGGCAGCATAAAGAAATATAAGTGAATGCGCCTGAGAGGTAGTTCAGGACTAGAAGGTTCATTATGGAACTTTTATAGCTCATTTTGAGATGTACTGCAGTTTTTGTTAACTCTTTCTTCCACTATCCATCTATTTCCCCTGACATGTCTTTCCTCATGAGATTTTTTTTTTTTATTTTAAAAACTGTTTATTTCATCAGAGGCTTTGGGGGAAAGTAGGGTTGGGATTTGGATTTTTAAAGATCTTTAAATGCTGTTAAATGCCGCTTCTGTAGTGAAAACGACAATTGTTAGTACACTAAAAATTTCCATCTGAAAAATGGTAATATAAGTGTTGTGTAGGTAAAATAAGGAAACATGATGTTTCTTAAAGTCTGGCTGTTCTTGAGAAAGACCTTAAGGAAACTTGTCCCAGTTAATAGGAAGCAAGCAGAAGGAAAATATTTCTGAGAAGTATGCTGCTGATCAAGCACAATAGTCATGACAATGCTAATGATTGGTATCAGCAGACACCATCAAGAAAAGTCTGTGCTTGGGCATTGTTCTCTAATTCACCATGCAGAATAGAGGGGAAATTGCATGAGAAGGCAGAGCTGCAGTTTAAGATTAAAAGAAATTGCAGTATTAACTATTCCATAAGTTACTTGGGATTCATTTTTAAAGATGGTGTATTTTTACCTGTATAGTTAAGTATTTCAATCTTTCTTGAAGGAGGTCTTTTTGTAGATTGTACTGCAGATTCTCTCAGTCAGTTACCAAACTACATTTTTATCTATTTGGTAAAGAAAAATACCACATATATGCATGCTAATAACTTCATATGAGGCAGCAAATCTGGCCATACATGCTGATTGGAAAGTAAGCCAGTAATTGCCAACTAGGAGGAAATAGATGCTTTCTACTGCAGTACAAAAGCCAGTATACTGACTCAAGATTTTACTTTTTCGTTTTCAGTATATTCTTATACCTAAATAGAAACTTCCAAGGCGTAGAACTCAGATCTTTATTACAAATAATATGGAATTGCTTAATGTAGAGTAACTTGTTTCTTGTTTTTGCAACACACATTTAAAATTGTTCCTAAATGCCATTATTTATAAAAAGTTAATTGACACTTCCTATGTCACTGCATAGTTGTGAGTTTTTCTGTAGTCTTTGCTTTACTGTGTGGATTATGCGTTGATTACTGTGAAGCAATTGCAGTGTTTCAATTTCTAAAATAAAAAAGATAATAGCTTAGTGCACTGTCTAATCTTCAGTCTTTCTGTACATGAGAAATCTTCTATAAATTTACATAATGACTGTAATTTTAATTTAATTGTAGCTGCATAAATAAACGTGGCCTAATTTTGAGTTGAACAAGAGTGTCATCTTCATAAAGGTTCAATTAGAAATAGGAATGGTATTTTTCAAAGAAATTGAGAAACATTATTAAAGCCTCTTTAACACTATAGTAAATTTATAAATTTCTCAATAATTATTCACTCATCTCTCACTACTGATCTGAAAATTTTATAATACTGGCCTGTGTGCATCTCCCCTGCCCCCCCCCCCCCCCCCCCCCGGTTAATTTGATTTTTAACATTGAGGGGGGGGGAGACAAGCCAGACAAATTAGCGTAAGAAGTGGAAAAATTTTCAGTTCATATCACTTATTATTCTGCTAAAGCTGAAATGTGCCACCACTTTTGGGTAGCATGAGTGGTACTACTAGTAGTCATCTAACATAGAATGAAATTACATATATCATTTTTAATAAAAGGTCAGCATTTCTTTCAAAAAGTTATAGAAACTTTTTTCCCCCCCCCCCAAGCTAGCTAACAGATTTCTTCTTTTCTCTGCCTTGAACTTTTGGCCTTGCCCTCAAGAATATGGGTGGTATATGTTTTAAAATTGATATATTAATGTTGAATTTTTATTGTCACCGTTTCTGTTCGTGCGCCTTTCAAATCCTTCATTTGTTTGTTTCTGAACTTTGGACATATCGTAAAAATGTCACATTGTGGCTGAACATTAAGCACCTTCCCATTTTGCTCTGGGCCGTTGAAATAAATTTGGACCAGGTGCTCCTCTCATAACAGAAGTCCTTGATGTGCCCTGATAGCGAGCGGGAGAGCGGAAGCTGTCAGCCTTCAGCTGGCTTGAAGAATGCAATTAGAGCGGTTTTAATACTGTTGAGGGACCCCATCCAATCAAAGCTGTTTGAGTTAAGCCAAGTCTAGGATCCTAAACATGTACTTTAAGCACGTCAACTTTGTCTTTTTAGTCGGAGCAGATCTGTCGTTCCCACACTTATGTGAGGGTGGTTTTTTGTTGGTTTTTTTGGTTTTTTTTCTCTTTTTTTTTTTTTTTTAATACTGGGAGAGATACTCCCATTCCTTACCAACTCGCTGTTATTTTATCTGTTAGCTTTGTCTTTATGGCATTGTTAATACTCGTGGTTCAAAGCATTTATTGTCAAATTAAGGCTTAAAATGCATTTTTAAATGTCAAAAGTGCCTATGCCTTTACATAAACCCTAGATTAGGTAAATTCATAAGCAGTTCATCAGTAGGTTTTCCAGATGTGGCTGGTGAAGGAAAAGGGAACATCAGTACAGATCAGAACACATGAAGTATGTAGAAAAAACCCTAGAAAGCAGGCAGTACTACAATAAGGTACTATTTTTACTGAAGACTTAGCTTGAGTTAATTTCAAAACTGGTTGTGATTTATTGATACCAAAAGCAAAGAGTTGGAAAACTTGCAGGCTCATCCTTTTCTTTGTTCTCCTTTGTTTAATTAGGATTTTGAAGTTTGCTTGTTGCTTCCTCCATTGCTCAGTGTTAGGGTTGACTTCATTGGAATTAATGCTTCCCTGAGGGATACTCCTCAGCTGGATGTTTCATTTGTTTCCTTGCTTTTCCTTTGTTGGTAAAGTTGTGGATCAGTTGCCTGTTTTGAGCCTCACTAGATTGCAAAGTGGATAACAAAAGTAGATAATGAAAAGAGTATTTTGGTAAACTCTGTATTTTAGGGATTTTTTTTTCATTGGTTGGGTTTTGGGACAGACGGGATGGTCTTTTGCATAGTCTGACTTTCAAGATCTACCTAAAAGAACAAAAAAGTAACAACTGTCTGCTCTGATGCTTCCCCAGGTAAATTGTAGTTTTTTAGATGAAGATGGCAAGGGAGTAGAAAGTGAACTTAGTGTGTGGGGGATTTGATAGACCAAATTGTGTTTTGCTATATCTAATCGATGGCGTTAATGGCTTAAAAATATATGATTGTCTTATTATGAATTATGATTGCTTAGTATGAAAACTCTTTAACTGTGTTCATAACTTACTGCATAAAGACATTTCCAAGGCTTGGTTCTTTATGTCGTGAGTTGGAAAGGGAAGTACTTTGTGCTTTCTAAGTAACTGTTACCCATTTCAGGAATTTTTATATATGTATATGGAAACTAGAAAAAAGTCCACCTTACTGCCTACCTCTTAAAAGGCTGAAAGGAGGAATTACAGACTGGTTATCTTAGTTTTGGTTCCTCAGAAGATACTGGGACAAATCATTCAATAACAGAGAGAGTAACAATGAACTGTGGTGTTTGTTCTTAGCTAATGTCTGTTGCTTCTCCACAGGGAGCATCTCTTCCTTCTCCCTTGTCTTGTCTGTGCTAAGCCTTTTCACATTGCTTCTTATGAGAGTGCCATGGTGTAGACATAAGTACTCCTAGAGGAATGCCAAATTAGAAGAGAATTGGCTCCAAGCAGACAGTGATGGGCAGACTAGGTTCTGGAGAGCTTGGTTCTGGACCGAATGCTCTGTGCTTTTTGTTTGCAGTGCTGCAGGTGGTGTGAGTTAGTACAGAGAGCAAATCACTAAACTCCTCTCTGCCATTAGTTCCTACTGCTGCCTTTCCTGCTGCTGGTGACTAATTCTTGACCCTTTCCAGTGGTGTCTGACCTTTTCCCCCTCAGTCTGAAATGCAAAGTCTGTGTTTCACTGCTGTTAGTGGTGCTGGGAAGGCCAGAACTGAAATGGTTAAGTCCAGTTTTGAGTCAACAAAAGAAGTAGGCCAGCTTAGTCCCAGCTCCCAGAAAAGCCCTCAGTGGGTCAGACCTGATGCTTTGTAAGAATCGGGAAGAAATTTGTGTCGTTTTGACCCTCCCCAAATGTATATTTGGACAAAAAGTGATGCGCTGAATTTGCAGTAAGAAAGATTTGGGTGTGATGGAAATAGTTTGAGACTGGTAGCTCCGTTTCTGGAGGTTATTCAAGCAAATGCTAGCCTTTTGGCAGATGAGTGGACTAGGTAACCACCTGAGGTCCCCTCTCATCTTTTTTGGTCTCATCTTTTGGCCAGTTGTAACCAAGTTTGCCATTGGGATGAAGATGCCAGAGAGGTGGTGTACCTATTAAATTTTCTGGAGGAAGACTCCTTTTATGCCCTCGGGTGATGAGAAGGCTATGTGGTGACCTGGTGCCTTATTTTGTCATCCAATGTGATGAAGAGGTGATGAGCGCTGTAAGCACAGGGAAGTATTCAGGAGGAATTAATGCTGTGTTAAATATCAAAGAATATCCCAAGCAATGTTCCTCTCCATACTGATCCTCTGGTGTTCATTCATGTTTTCATCTCAGTCAAAATTTCTTCTGCCACAGGAGATGAGTTTGTGGGAAGCTTTTGAGCCTCACTGGAGCTCATGAAGCATGGCTTGTTTGCTTTTCATTGCAGAGAGCCTGTCCTTTGCAAGAACTGTGTGTCAGGTTGTACCACAGGATTGTCTTGAAACCAGTACTGTGAGCCTAGCTTGGGCAAGACTACAAGTGAAGTCAATAGCCCATTTTTAGTTCTTCTGGATAAGGCGTTGTCCGGCACAGTGCCTACAGGGAGCTGTAGTAGCTGGAGAATTGTTGAAGCCAGCACATTGCCCACAGGCACAGTGCCTCGATCGAAAAAGTGCTATCAATCTCCCATTTAAAAAAAGAAAAAAAAAAAAAAGAAAAAAGAAATATGTATTAAAAGTTCATTACATCTCCCTAAAGCAGTTATTTTTTTAAAGTGTACGAGTCAGATTTTTATTTTTTTTTAAGACTTAATATCATTTAAACAAATACTAAATTAAAGAATTGGATTAATTTTAGACAAGGGTAATATTAAATCTGTTTCATTTCTATGGAAGAAAAAAATCGCTTGCTGCATTTGACTTGACTTCCTTCACTCCAGTAATTTCGGAGTATTCTAAATATGCAAGAGCTATGTCCCAACTGTAATTACAATTATTTGCTTTCCTGATGCATTGAGGATGGTGAATGTAATGATGCTACTGCAAATTTAAAGCAGGTTCTGCTCGTAAATTATTTTCCTTCTCTGTTGCAGATCTGTCCTTGCAAGCCATCTGCCATTTGAGCATATTTTTGTTATCACTTGCAAACACTTTAATCAGCCCTAAGTGCTGTCACTGTGGATTAGAATATTTGCAGTGCAGGAGGGCACAAAAAAAGGAAAGGAATTGCAGGAAAAATATTTGGAAGCAGCAGAGAAGTAGTAGCTTTGACATGTCAAGTTATCAGTTCTTCCACACTCCAAAGCAAATAAAGTATTGGAGCTCTGCAGAGAAATATTCTCAGATTCTGCTGTCATAACTCTCAGCAGAAACTGTATAGCAGAAAGGTGGTTGCCAAACTGATGCTTGTCTAATGCAGAGATGGGATGTTTTCCTGAGTGGCAGAAAGGAGGAGGGCGTCAGAGGAGTCAGCCCTCTGTGCCTTTTAGCAAGTTAAGATAGGAAAGCAGAAAGTCCCTTCCTTGCTGATATATGGCTTAGGGTAGTTGTTTGAATAGTATCAGTCAGGAGGTGATGAATGCTCGTACAGGGTTTTACTCTCGTAGTAGCGATGGTTCCTGTCCGACAGGCATGCCCGCATGTGAAATGGTTGACTGTCCTCTCTTTAATCCCTTTGCTGAATTTGCCAGCAGTTAGTACAGTCTAAGCAGTAGCTATATTTTATATAAGGGATATATAGGGGATAGCTTTATGTAACATTTGACGTTGCCTTTTCTGCAGTAGCAGAAAATCTGACTGTGCCTTATGCTTTGTGCAGAACAGTGCTAGGTAATTCTGTGCTCCTGCCGTTGTATAGCTTGACTTAACCATCTGCAGAAGTACAAGCACTAGTGATTTAACATTTGCAGGGCATCCAGACCTTGATGAAATGCGCAAGCCCTTCACCTTAATACTACTGTGAGCTGTATTTCTGAAGCTGTAATACCTAATGTATTGACCTTCCTCCACACAGATGTCTACACAATGTTTGAATTGTAAGTTCATTTCTATGGTACTTCTACAAAAGCTGGAAGTTATTGAAATACTAAAGATAGAAATCCTCAATGTGTATTTTCTAAGGTTCCACATTTACGTTATGCCCTTTGTTCAGCTCCCCGTGCCAGGGGAATGCTATGTCCTCATGCCTAAAATGCCATCTGAGTTCCTGTAATTCCCTTAATGGTGTCCTGAAAACATGGGGCTTATGAAGTGGTCGTTTACCTATGAATGCATCTGTGCATGCACGTGTAGATGTGTGTAAGTATATCTATATATCTTGCTCTGTACAGGTGTACATATATATACACAAATGTAGTATATATGTGCATATGTATATATACCTACACACATGGAATTTGCTATCTAGTCAAGAGATAGTATGATATTCAGTGTTTTATGTCTACTTGTATATATGAGGCACTGAGATAGAGGATACAGCCAGAGTAGGATATAAGAATATGATCACGTGAGATCACACTAGAAGCCTTTCTGCTTGTTAGTGGGATGAAGAAGGAACTTACTTCATTCATCAGTGCAAGTTAAGTGGAACCACAATGCCCATAGGCTTAATTTGGTGTCTCGAAAACTAGAATAACCTCCTTCACCTATGATATACCGTGCACAACAAAAACAAATGAAGTCTGTCGCTGCGTTCAGCATGCCTGGGTATAGACTGTGCCATCGCACATTGAAGGCAACTGCTGGTGTGCATAAGGGATGAATTTCTGTGTTGGGTTTTTTTTTCCCCCTACCTCAGATAAATAATAGTTGGCAACTTAGTAGCTGCCTGAACATCGAATGAATTTTCAGTTCCTGGATTTCTGAAGTAACCCCTTCAGAAACCTCTTTAAATTATATGAATTCAAGACTCTGAGAGTTTCGACCTCTTGAAACTCTGAGTCTTGAATTCATATCATTTAAACTGTGGAATCGTGTCCTCTCCCTGATAACAATGTAAAATTCTCCTGACTTAAGCTGAACAAAGATTTCTGCATTCACTCTTAGAATAAGAACCCTTTATTTGCTGTTCAAAAAAAGCCAAGAATAAAAAAATCACAACCTTCTTGTGGAATAGTGGTAAATGATTGAGATTTTTCTGTAAGAACAGGTAGCAAGATCAGTAGTTAACGTTTGGCTTAGCTGTAGCTGTTACTTTGAGACTCGGTTTTACCACAAGAGTAATTTGATCAGCTATTAAAATAACGTTGTCTAAATCAGAAGACCAGGCGTGTATTCTTAGCAGTGGTAAACCAATAAGAGAATTAAATTAGGTGAATAATAATAAATAGATAATAAAAATAAGATCAGTACAAGTCTAAGAAACAAAACAAAACTCTAAATCCAGCAGCAATTAACTTTTAGCGGACTGTTAAAACATAAAGTTGTGGTTCTTACTCTGTTACTTAAAAAGAATAAATGCAGGAGTCCCATGGGGAAATATTGCTGTCAGTGTTACTCTTATGAAAAAAAGATGTATGGTTATTTATTATGCTTTATAATCTAGAGGTTGAGGTTTTTTTTTTTTACAGGGTCTACTCTACAGTGAGTATCTTTAGTTTGAACTTTAGGAAAGATATTAAAGAAGTCTTTCAAATTCTGGGTTGATGTATGTTCTTGCATGCAACCTTTTCATGCTCACCAGCCTTAGGGATAGTGTATGCACGTCTGTTTACGAAGAGGCAGTCCATGAGTCATATTGACCCTTTAAGACCAATGTGTACTTCAAAACACAGGGGGTCTATGGTTTTGTGCATGTAGCTGACTGCAAATACTAATCTTTATGGTAGGAAAAGTTCCTATTGGAACATGTATAGATGGTTCAGTGTGGCTTATTAAGGTCCCTTAAGCATTTCCATTTAGAGAGTTTCAATATTTATCTTCTTTTCTTTTGTCTCTGAACAGAACAAGAGAAGGCTTGTGTGGCGTACCTTTGCCACGTATCTCAAATGAGCATGTGGAACTTGGCTCTCATCCATTGGAGCACACCTTTTTAGGTGGAATATGCTCCTTTGGATTGAAAGAGAGGCAGCCTGACTATGGGGCAGGGAGAGAAGCTTCTGAGTTACAGGGAAGAGGAAGCACGGAAGGTAGTACTAGAGATCTGAATGGGAGAGACATGCTGATATTTGCAAGCAAAGACCCGTATTCAAGTCAAAGACATGACCAGCTTCACGGTTATTTTATGTGTAAAATGCCAGGGATCAAAAACAAGGTATCACTGAGCAGGATCAGTTAAAAAACCAATTAAAATAATAAAGTCTAAAGTTGCATAAGCTTAGGTGTATAATGTTTTGCTTTTTACCCAGCGTCTCCAATTGGTGGGGAGGCTGTTAGCAAGAACGTGAAATAATACATTTTTTACTTACTTTCTTGTCATGTTCCATGCTAGAGGAGAATTAACACTACTATCAGTAAACTGGGCAGGATCAGATGGAATTGGAGTAAGTGGTGGTTTAGAGGATGCCTCACTGGGAACAATCTTTGATAGGTGAGAT
The DNA here is from genome assembly GCF_964195595.1 of Calonectris borealis. Classification (NCBI taxonomy): domain Eukaryota; kingdom Metazoa; phylum Chordata; class Aves; order Procellariiformes; family Procellariidae; genus Calonectris; species Calonectris borealis. The sequence goes on from NC_134313.1 coordinate 133,184,052, forward strand.
GGGTCAAAGACTTTCTGGAAAATGTTTGTTTTTCTTGGCAGCATTTTTTAGCATTTCGAGAGAAAATCAGGTAATGATATAATAGCTTTTCTGCAGGAAGATACTGAAATATTATCAATTGGTGCCTACAGGTTTCCTATTTGAAAGACCAGAGGGTTTCAAGGTAAATTTCAAGCTAGAATAAGCAGTGAAAATGTTAGAACAAATATATACAGTAGGCGGGTTCAAAAAAGACATTCTGGGATATTGGCAATGTGTTTATGTTGAGGAGGTGTGTGGTGTTGATAGATGTCACTCAAAAAGTTTAAGGCATTCATTTTGTGAAAACTGTTGTGAAACCAATTTGAAAATTAGAGTGCAGAGAAGTACATTATTCATAACAAAGTTTACTCCAGTTAGCAAAAGATAGATGACATTAATTAAAGACATGCTTCTTTGTTAGTTATAAAAGTCTCTCAACTTCAGAGTCTTCAAACTCCGAAGTTATTTCAAAATATCAGGAAGTAGCAGGCTTGCCAAGATGCATTAAAGTGATAAAAACACTTGAAAGAAATTCAGAAGGAAAGATAACCTTCAAGGCAATAAAAAGCATGCACATTGGTGTAACTCCAAAAATAGATTATATGGAGATAAATACGTATAAGGTCTTTCACAAACCTGTGTGGACATGTGCTTTCATGGGAAAGCATTGGTATGATCTATAAGTGAATATTCCAAATTGGTGCAAAATACAGTTTGCCCTTTGTGAGAACTTTTGGTAAACATATGAGCAGAAAATGAAATGAAAAAAGGAAAAAGAAATAAGTACTGTCATCTTTTGTGCAGAATTTACTGGTAGCTTTTACTTGGGGAGAAAGTTCTCTGGTGGAAAAGGAAAAGATGTTTTTAAATCGTGAAACCTTCACTAAAAAGATGGATACTTACTGTCATAATTTGTCTGTATTGTAAAAACATTTACTTACATATTAATTTGAAAAATAATTCTGGGAGGGATAAATAAGGTTTTCTTCTGTTGAGTGCATACAGCATCCTGAAAGTTGCACTTCCCTTCACTAATGAAGCAACCTCCTGTTGAACTGCTTGATTGTTACTTCACTGCATCATGTCTCTTTTAGACAAAAATAAGCTGTGATAGCCATTTTTTTGTTTTGATATTTAAATAGTAACAATATGGATACCAGCTGACTTTGTCCACTTTGGAATAGCTGGCTTCTTCCTTGGTTTCATCCATCCATTTTCACCTCTTCAGATAGGAAGAAAGATACAGTGGTGGCTATGGACAGGAGGTTTCTGCTTCTTTTAAGAAGGTGTATTTATTCAGATGGAATTACAAGATTGATTAAATTGTGTGTGGATGTGTGTGGTGTTAATTGCTTTTAGTATTTCGCAGCTGATTAGCACTTAAATATTGCCAACATTGTACTGCAGTACCTGAATCTATTGTTCTCTCTGGTAGTCCTACTGACAACACTGGTCCTTCTAAGGAATCATCTTGTACCCTTAAACTACAGATTCAAAGCTGTGACACTGCTTTGAAGTTTCCTGTTCATATATTATCATGGGGGAAGCTGCCATGCTGTTTGACAGGGACTGTGGGGTGAAGGACTTGGGGTCGGGGGGCTGCTTTTTCTCTGGACACAGTTTTGCACCTCAAATGAACATTCTTTTCCTGATTACTTTTGGGGCACTTCTTTGAGAGCAATTCACAGTAGGCATAAAATGTCAACACAGACTATTTAAAATGCTGCTTTTATTCTTGCCTGTTAACTCTGACAACTGAAACCCTAAGGAATATTTGACAAGTGCTGGTCACAATTTCGCAGGTAATAGGATCATAAATAAACATCTATATGCAGATAAGGACTTAACAGAAATCCATCTCTTGAAGGAAGGCCTACTCTGCACCTCTAAATTGCGGATTTATCTCAATAACGTGCAAAGTACTACAGAATAGATGTGCACAACACCCCCTAAACAATTAGAAATACCTACCTTGTTGTGATGGGATTTAGGATTGAAAGCTGAGGTTAGATTGACTAGATATTATGGGGGAGCGGGAATCTTGAGAATGTGTTATACTTGGAGTGATTTTTTTTTTCTTTGAGGTGATAAGAATCTGCAGTTCCCATTGAATTTCCCTCTAAGAATCACTCTAACCAAAATATGACTTGACTTACACACACCCCTCCAAAAAAAAAGTTAAAGCTTTGCGTAAATTTTAACTCTGCTATAGTTTGATCATATTAACATGTAGATAAGCATAAACTTTCACGTACATACATGGACAAGTAGATGGCAAAAAATTGTAACATTTTATTCTAAACTGTATACTGATTATAAAGGAAAAAAGAAAGCTGACTGAGTGGACTGTGGGAAACAACAGACAATAGGGGTTCATCTGAACCCATTGGAGAAAGATGACTAATGGGAGAAATAAATGTACAATGCTTTTTTTTTTTTGCTAAGTTTTTCATGGAGAAAGTGGGTAAATTTTGGCTTGACTCAGCTCTGACAAAATGAGCACCATGATTATTGATGCCCTATTTAACCAAAATATGGATCCAAAATTAATCTGACAAGCATCAAGGTGCCAGTTATTTTGTGCAGAAGAAATTAATTGCTCTCAACCAGACAAAAAATAATTTGATGAAGGAAGAGTAGGTCAAGCAGGCTCTGCTTGACAGTCTAGCTTATGCCGAAAGAGAAGGTGCAGAGGGTTTTTTTTTTTTTGCATTAGAGCCCCAAAAAGATCATAAAAAGCTAAAGAAGGTACAAGATGAAGGGGAGAAGGATTTGGTTTTTTTACTTTTGTTCCATTTTACTTCAAAATACTGTTAATTTGTATATTGCTTCTTGTCTGCTGAGAAGTGAGTCTGTGTTTATGATTTTTTTTCTTTTCCTGATAAAATCACCATGTTAAAGACTAAGTTTTAGTCACTGAGTGCATGAGTTGATAGTGAATAGTGGACTCATGCATGAACTCTCATAGAGACCAGTAATGTTTTCAAAAACATGCAAATGGAATTTCAAGGCCATCCTTCTGTTACAGGTATTTCTTACTTAGTGTTTGGTATTTTGTATATCAACAATGCTTGGTGGTGTAAATACTGGGGTAATGTAACAGCCATAAAAAAAGAAGGTGCTCATTTACTGAAAATAAATCAAATGTAGGTTTAACAAGTGCCACTGAAAGAAGGTTGTGATCTGCATTTGTAGGGAGCTGAGTTAGGCTGCTGTAAAATCTGTCTTTGGTTGTTTATATAAAAGTAATAGCAGAAATTTCTGTTGCTCAGATTTTTTGCTAAATATTTGGAAACTATTTGCATAGCTGAAATTCCAGATCTATTTTCCTCGATTTTATTTAAAACTGTATTTTAAACAGATAGATGGTATAAAATTATATATATAAAATGGGTATATGGGTTGGTGGTTTTTTTCCTTTGTTTTCCTGCTAGCTGATAGATGAGCAAAAGGCACCCTTTTTTATATATAGCCAGCCAGCTAGAAATAAATGTACTTTAATTAGCTAAAACACACAGAAATAATTGTTCAAATTTTCCTTGGCATTATTTGGTGAAGATATCTTTGGTATTTATTTTTCCTCTGTTTGTGTGTGCTTGTTCTGTGTCTGTTATTTCATACACCACCCAAATTTAATCCTATTAGTATTTTAAGTATGAATCTCTTTCCACTTGTAATGTACTTCCTTTTGTACTTGTGTTATCTTGAGAGGAGGAGTTTTCTCCTCTCGTTCTGAAAGCCAAAAATTTAGCAGCATTTGCAACCCTTTTTCCATGAATGTTTCTGAATTATCCCCCCATGGTTTTTTGATTCCCATTAGCAGAGGTGAATGGGCAGGAGGTCATATTTGAGGACCTTAGTGATTTCATCACATTATTTTAATATTGTTTACAACTGCAGTGATTATCAAGACCTCTGTAATTTGTAGACTGATTTTTTGTTTTGCGATTTCACTTGTTTTTGAAATATTACAGCAACTTCTTGTGTAACATGTCTAAAACAATTGTAATTTCTGTACACATTAGATACCTAATGTTCAAGCCTGTGATACTTGTTGTAATCTTTAGTACTTCTAATGTTTCTCTGTAACATAACTATTTACTTGAAATATTACCTTTAATTTTAACAATGTAAGTACAAAATTAGTTCTTGCAGGTTTCTTCTTTTATGCTGCAACTACACCTGAGCCTTGCAAAATACTACTTTTATTCTCTCATTTTGGCTCTCTTTTAGGCAGAGACTGCCAAATAGCTCAAAATTCCTCCTCCATTTGACTGTGTCTGTAAATGCGGTGCAGTTGCTCCTAGCTTTCTGCACTCTAGTCCTAGAAGGAAATTCCCTCCCTTCCTGCCCTCTCCTGGATACTGTCAGTACATGGATAATTGTAATATTTGAAATACCAAGCAAATCCGTCCCCTGTTAGGGGCTGGAGTGATGGGAGCTGTGATGTTCTTTCCAGACAGGATATCCCATGCCCTTCTTTACTAGCTGATCTGTGTTGTAAGAGGTAAAACCAGTGACCCCTTACATGAATCCTGAGAAGATCCACCTTTCAACTATAGTTAATTAACAGCTGTTGTAAGTCTGTAGACAGTAATACTAGTGCTAACATCTGCAGTAGGGCAGGGAGTGGAACCCCATATTACAGTAGTACCGCATTAAAAGTTTCTCAGGTACGCTTTGTAGCTTTCTAGTATGCAGCATTAAAGCGGGAAGAAGGGAAGCATTTAACATGTCTACACTTGTGATTTAGGGCAAGTTTTGCCCAAAATAAATAAAGCATGCATGTCTTGGGATAATTCTACTCAGCAGCAGCATATTCTCTCTTGTAGAACACCTCCTTTAGTCATATGATGCTATTTTCAACTGAACCTTGTGGGCTGGCTGGTTGGAATCTCCCTCTTTAATGCTTTGAAGTAATATTAGATCTGGAAACAGAGAAAATACTCTTTAATACTTCACAATACATGCTTCGCTGTTGTGCTTGTAGGTATTTAGCAAACAGAACATAGTTTCTTGCTCTTCATAGTGTAACTTACTTAATAACACTTACTGCTTCTGTCCATATGTTCTAAATTTGGGCAGGGTTTGCAAAATCCAATTATTGCCAGGTTTTTTAATTGTTTCAGTAACCCCATCATGCCTGTTTGCTCAATGTCCGTATTGCTGAGAGTTTCCCAACTAAGGGTTGTTCTTCCAGTCTTTCAAAATGAAGTCTCCACTACTTTGGAAGAGGAAAAAATGGAATTAGAAGTTGAATCAATTTATTTACCTTCAAATCACAGCATATAATAACATACTCTGAACATACTAAGAGTGATACTCCACATGTTTGGGTTTTATTTTATGAATGGTGGATGACCCGAGGATTTAAGTAGAAATAGAGTAATGTTCTGATATTTTTCTAGTATTCTGATTTTTATATATTGAGAAGTAATTTATTTCTTCTGTTCCGCCACAGTTGCTGGGACTATTTTGAGGCATTGAAACACTAATCAGAGTGAAGAGAAGCAATTTAAAGTCTGAGCTGTCACATCAGTAGGAGAGTCCCCACTAGAATAGCCCCTCTGTTTTGTCCCAATAGGGTTAACATACAGGGGGTGAATTTCTTCTGCTGCTAAAGTCAGCACGACTTTACTAGGACAATGTTTCCCGATGTATTACCTAAACTGAGATTTTTTTTTTTTTTAATTGCTATTTCTGGTATGCTATGTGTGATACCAGATTAAATAAGTGTTAATTCTTTCATTTTTAAGATTTTATCCTTTGCTGTGAAATTATCAACAATATTTTAATGAAGCATTAGCATTTATTAGATTTTTTTAATGGTAAGTCTATTTACATGATGTACTTTACTCATGCTATTTTCTGTATTCAAAGAAAATTGAATGTCAGTTTCTATACAATATTTTATTCTAAAAAGTATGTTTCTAACTGGTGAAATCTCCCTTTTCCCCATAGGAACTGTAAAACTCCTACACTGTATATAACTGTCCAACACTGAGTAGTCATTGTATGTTTGATATCAACAACTGTTGGCCGTTTTCATATTATTACAGCTGCTCCAACTTCAGATGCTGATTTTTTTTTTTAATTCACTTTTTAAATAAAATTCATAATGAAATATGTTGCTTTTTGATTTCAAGGAGTGTCCTTATTATGTCCTGGTGAGGGGGGTGTGTGTAGAAACATACATTTAACTTCTTTTATAGTCCTTATGTCCTCATCTCCTCAGTTTCTTCTTTGTTTGACTCTCTGTATGTTATATAGTAACAAAATTACACAATTACATTACAAATTTCAGTAAATTCTTGTTTGCTTGTGGTTTTTAGTATATGGAAAGTCAAACAGTAGAAAAGCTAAGGTTTTAGAACTGCTACCATAGAAAAATATCTTTCTGTGATCAATATAGTATTTAAGTTTTTAAGACATTTCCATCCAGTCTTTATTCTATGAATTTTTTGTAATTTGCCGTCTAACCAAGCTCGTTAAAAATACTCGCTAAAAGCTGTGTTTGAATCTTTAATAGATTAACCTTTTAGATTTTTTTCTTAAGTACCTTATGATTTGCAGTAACAATAATCTCCTATGAAGATTGAGCAAAATATAAAAATTTGTCTTTCATCATGGAATGAAAATTTCAGTTATGGCAAACAACATTGGTAGCTAATTAATGCTATATTAAATTGCTGGTAATACTTCAAGTTACTATCTTTCCCAAGTTGACATTGTGATGGATGACTATTTTTGAGATATACATGGTAGCTAAATGTCAATTCCTGTTGATTTTATTGAGTCTTTGGAATTTAATTAGTGGTGTGCCCTTGAAAATGTCCATAATAAACACTCCCATTCTGTACATGCTTTGCAAAGGAATGTATGGTAGCACTTACACACAGTATGGTAATCCCATGTATAAGAACGGGGCACGTTTAATACCAATGTAGTGATTTCTTTTTAAATTCAGCAACCTTATTCAGGATCGACATTTTACCATTGTTGACCCTAGAATTGGAATAATTGTCAAATGGTCCACATTTTTTACAGAACTGAAAGAGGAAAGTCCACTTTATATTAAAATATAATGTTTCTGGACATACCAAATGAGTCTTTCTAGGATTACCTGCCAAACCTAGCTTTGCAGGATTGTAATAAATTCAACGTGTCTGTTCTGCTTACATTTTTAAGAAGTTAGGGACTTCTCTGCGGGGGAGATACAACTGTTACGTTTGTTCAGCAGTGACTTGCAGCATTAAGCCTAACCAAGCTAGATTCTGTATATAACATCTTGGTTTCGACTTTGGAGTTACTGCTGGGAAAAAACAGTTTATTTTTTGTCAGATCGGATTCCCTACATAGCTACCCATACACCTACCTGAGCATGTAAGGCAGTGATCTCCGTGTGAGGGGAGGAGGTGGTGTAAGATACCTAGATACTATTAATTCACAGCTAATACGGTGTGGTGGCATGGAAAATCTCAAGACTGTATCTTTTAGTTCCACGGGAATGATCACAGGTTCTCTTCTTGAATCAATTAAGACCTTAGATTTCCAAACCACTAAGGAAATGCATTGTTGGTATTCTGCCGGCAGAAGCATTCATAGGACTGTTGTCTAGGGCTGAAGTGATTGTGGGTGCTATTATTTAACTTCACAGTTCCTGATTTTTTTTTTTTTTTATACCAGAAGAAAATGAAGAGCACAGCATTAGGTGAAGTCTAGAGGTTTGATGGAACTAACTTGAATGTGAGTTTGGAATAATTTAGATTTCCAAGGCTCGTAATATGTGACCATTGTTAATCACGCTAGCAAGCTAGCCATCTTTCAACGTCAACATGATTTACAGTATTGGTATTAAGCTTTGCGCTGTACCAAAGGTAAAGGTGATTTACCAGCTTCTAGTTAGGATGTTTCTTCTGATTATGCAAGGAATATTTCATATTCTATGACAGATTAGGCTGAATCATATTTATCATTAGCAAATATTTCTCTCTTAAAATGAAGAGGAGACCAGTAGTACCAGGAAAGAAACCCTGACAAAACAAAGTGGAAAATGGGATATGAACCAAGATTCAAGGGAAATACTGATAATTTAGAGATTGATGTAAATCACCATATCCAAATACAGGTTCCTTATCCATAAACCGTATTGGTGCTCTGAACAAGATTAAAGAAGTCTAATAATGAAATTAGCCATTTTGCAAGCTGTTGTTCAATATTAGATTACTTTTCCCTTTCTCTTCACTTCTCCCGAAGGTAAAATTTTAAAAGGTTGAACCTTTTCGTTTATGAACAGCTAAATTACCATAGATTACTATTAAGGTTTGGTATCAGGCCAAGATTCATTTCTACTTGATGTCTAGTGTTTAAGAACAAGAGCTGTCTGATGGGGTACCCACTCTTTCTTGAGTGCCTGCCAAATCTTGTGTGTCAGCATTCCCTCTGATCTTTTAATGGGGGTTAAAAGGAGAAAAGCAAGGTTTTTATTGCAAGTGGAAAGTAGTTTGCAATAGAGAGATTTAGTTTTCTTTTAGTTATTGTAATGATGGTAGTGCATCAAATACCATTTTATTTTTCTAGGAGCTTTTTTTTTTTTTTTAAACTCTGAAATACGGTAGAGAGTAAGAAGAGGGAAACCTCTCAGAATTTTTGTTAGATAATGAAATGCTTTAAAAATATTCTTTGAAGCATACAAATGAACGTTGGACTGAGCTTCACAGTTGTTTTGGGATATCATGAAAGGCAACAGTTTGGCACCTTTTTAAAATACCTTTGTTAGCGCTGGGGATGTATTGTCTGGTATCTGCACCCACGATGGTCATGGGAGCTGTTTGACCCCTTCAGTGGAATGTGCTGGGAAGCAACCAGTGAACTGCAATGCAAATCTCCGAGGCTTTTTCCTCTGCTTTCTGTTATGGCAAAATCCTGGGTAAATTAACAGGGCATCGATGTACTTACTGAAAAATTATGCTTTCTTTTTCTATAGTACTTAATTGAGACTATAATCCCCTCAAGGATTTAGCATCTTTTGTAATCTATTAATACTATTTTCCTTTCTATTACATTCTATTTCTGAATAATATTACTGTTTCACCTGAATTAAATCCTTCAGGTTTGGGTGGTTTTGGTTGGTTTCCCCCCTGCCTAACTATGGGAGTTCAGATCTGTCTTCCATTGTACAATCCTGTCTGTCCTCGCTTTCCTTTACAGCCGCGTCGGCTGTAGCACTAACAGTGCCATCGGGAAGAAAGGCAGACTGCAAGCCTGCAGCTCTTCCTGGGAGCTATGGAAATCCATGATCTCTTCCTCTGACCAAATCACCTGAAATGTGAGACAGCTGAAGTTGCTCTGCAAGTGTGTTTTTCTGTGGAATATAACGGCTATGCTTTGTCAATTCAAAATCCACCTTTTCATGCAAAAATGTGGGGGTTTTTAGACTACCAGTGAACAGTGGATGAGAGTTCACTATGTGCTGTTGGAAAACAGTTACTCACAGCATCAGAATTTATGCAGAATATGTCAAACAGCAGTTGTTATCAAAATCGCAATTAAAAAAACCCCAAGCAAACCTATGTTTAACCTCGGGAAAATAATTTAGTCTCCCATAGGTGGGTGAGTGATGGAATCATCTGCACAGATTCCTTCCACAATTTTTTCTTTTTTCCCTTTGTCTTGTCTTTTCAGATGAGGTAGGAAAAAAGTAACCTGGAAGTGCTGTTTCCTAAAACTACATATGTATATTCCCCATTCTGGACCATTTGGCTTTACAATAAGCATGGCAGGTTTCTGAGAATTTTCATGAACATTTTGCTGTACCTTATTGATCAAACCTCTAACACTGCAGAAAACGGTTCAGATTATACCATCTCTGGTTAAGCAGTTCAACCTATCCTTTCCATAAGATCAGTGTATTTAAGAGGACTGTACCCTACCATAAGGAGCCTGTTTGAAAATCTGTTGGTAGGATCCATTAATCCTACTAATGACTTCAGTGAACTTTGTCAGTTCATTGGATTTTAATACCCATACACTAAAATAATTCTGCCTAAATCTCATGACCCTCTTTATTCCAATAAATATGCAATGTAGCTTGTAATACAAAAGAACATGTAATGCTGCTGCTGTTTGATTTGGAGGGTTGGCAAGAAGTTTAATTAGGAAGCAAACACTCTGAATAAAAGCTTGGAAATACCTGTGGGGGGCAGCAGTGATTCAGTTCATTCAGGAATGGGGCCATAATTCCCCTAAGGACTACCTTTGTGTCTAGCCAGAGTTTACAGAAAGCACCTTAATTTAAAAAAAAAAAAAGCAGAATGAAGAGCAGAACAACACGGATACATTTTGGCTCTTGGGAAACTTGTCTTTTCTCTTGGGCTCCCTAGCTGCTGCTGTGTGCTGGCCCGAGCAAGCAGGACTTGGGCACCTTTTGCATTTGCCTCCAAGAAGCTGCTGGAATAGCTGCTATGCTGCCCTTCCTGCAGCTCTGGTGAAGATCGAGTGATTTTATTTTCAACGGCAGCTGGACTGCTGAATCTGTTCTGCTGTCAGTGAGCTTGTATGTCTCCCTTTGTTGGTAGACAGCTAGGCAAGAGTAATTTGTGTGGATGGAGAAAAAGACAGAAGCTGTATAAAGTGTGCGGATGATGTAATGTGGGTCAAACCCCTGCAGAAAGAGGTGTCAGAGATGTAATGTTGATTTTATGTGCCATACTTGGTTGGCTTTTTTTTTTTTGGATGCAGTTCCAATTGTACAAAGTTGGGAGGAGGAGATGCCTAATTTTTAATACGAGCAGTTTACAACCATTCACAGTTAAACAGTTTATAGGATTCTTGGTAACAAAAGGTGGTCTAATTATAGAGGAAAGGAAAACAATATAGTGAGGATATTTACAATGTGTGACCTATTTGAATTATGATCTTGTTAACTATGCAAAAATGACAAAAACCAGAACCATCCCAGTGAATTAAACGTTTAGCCTTTCATTAATGAACTTTTTTAATATAGAAGATATGGAGGAGGTTATTTTTTTTCCCTTTAACTTCAAAAGAAGCTTGCACTTTGGGTGAACCTGTACTTTCTTAAGATTCAATGCACTAGACTTCAAACTAGAAAAAAAAATGACAATATTTTTTCTTTACAACTAGCCCACACTAGAGTGTTTAGTTTCTGCCAGTAAATCACATGCCAGGGTTTCTACTGCCCTTTTAAATCAATTGAAGGTGTGATTCCTTTCCCTGTGATTTTTGTTTAACTTCCCTTTTGTAGTTGATCTTAATTGTTCTTATTTGCAGGCTTTAAATGTTGATGGACTGTGTCATTTATAACCCTTTTTCATTGCACAATGACCTTCATAGGGAAATTTCATACATGTTTTCATTGGGCTTTGGTGGTGTTTTTGTTTTATGCATGTAAGTGACACTGGCAATAAAAATTAGTACTCAAAAGTATGGTTTTCTGATTAAAGCAATGTTACAAAAATCTGGTTGCACTATAGATAGAAACATTTCATAAAGTTTTGCAAACCTACACTGAAACTGTGCTAACAGATTGCCAAACGTAATGTCCCCAGTGAATGAAATTTTGTTTTTTTTCTGGACAAAAGCAACCAGCTGTGAATTTTGCCCCTGGGCTAACACTTCATGTAATCTCAGTTGCAGTATTTCTACCCATTGCATCTTCTTATTGCTGTGCTTAGTGGGAGGAGTTGTACCCTGTACAAACTGAGGAGCAAAGAAACCCCATGTTAGAGGATTTATGGGTCACCATGTGAAGATAAATGAGTTTCACCCAAGATATCCTGCCTCTGCCATGAAGCTGCTGCTGAACTAACAAGGCAGGGGTGTGATAAAGTGATGGAGAAAGGGGAATGGAGTTTGCTACAGGGCAGTAATAGTAGTGTGTAATAAAGTTAAGGTAGCTTTAGATGTGCTCAGCTCAAGTGTAGTAACAGCAGTCTAGCCATGCCAGCATGTGGCTGGGCACAGGCTGCAGAAATGTAGAACAAAGCAGAGTAAATTAGATTTAACCTCCAGGGTGGTCACAACCATCTTCACATTGGCTCGTAGCTTAAATTAAATGTGGAAGTCCAGAACTAATGGTTTGCTCTGATTATTTTCAGTAGCAGTGGTCAAAAAGACCATTTTTGTATGTTTGTGCTTATTTGCCGTCCTCAAAGTTGATCTGCCCTTTTCAAAAGGATATGACATAGGTAAGCATGACAGTCCTTCATTTTTTTTTTGGCCCCATCCACTCCATGCAATTGTTGAATCACAGACTTTCTGGTGTATAAGGCAGATCGTGTGAAAGCTTTAGCACTTGGACTGGGATGTTGTAACTAGTGCAAATTTGCCCGCCTTGCTGAAGGTTGGTAACATCAGCAACTTCTCTCCGGGAACAAGATGACCCTCTTCCCCTCTGCGAAAGATGCAGCTCAACAGCTTCAAGTTAGAAAAACATGAACTAATTTGGGTTTAGCTAATTTATGGCTGTACAAGAACAGAACTTTCTCATCTTAGTCCTTCCTCGCTGTACCTTTGAGAAGCCTGTTCCAGCCTTTTTTTTCCCTATTTTGGCCAGGATGGCATTAGCTGACTGCGTTCTCTTGGTTTTGTTCTGTTTTCTATTTTTTAGGAAATCACATGCTTTATCACTCCTTTTCTTTTTCTCCTTCCACTTCCAATTTTTAAATACATTGGCTGGTTTCAAACAATCCTGATTCAAGAGTAGAAATACCAGAGATGTATCATTCCCTAAAGTTGCATTTTAAAATTTAAATTAAAAAAAAAAAGGAGGGGGGATAAAGGAGAGATGCTATTTTTCTGGATTAAGGGACTGTAGGAGAAAGGAGAAGATAGTGACATAAGCCTAGTTGTGTACCAGAGAATCCGATGGGAGAAAAGCCCCTGCGGTACAAAGGAATTGGGGATTCTCCTTCTGCTTCTCGTGTTCACAAAAGTCCTTGAGCTTTGCATTTGTATTTTCCTCATGGCTGCTGTTACAGCTCTAGTATGAGCAATGTCTTCTGGGTGGCCACTCCAAATAAAAGCCTCACCAGTTTCTCTTTGAGGAAGTTCTATGCACTGCCTGCGAATAAACCAGATTGTAAAGATTATGCTTTTGATGCTGGGTTTCAAGTGAAAGTATTATTGGTAGCAGAAGCCCAGTACAAAAAAGTAGAAATGGACTATTTGGGCTGCACATTATAAATAATTGTTTCCGTCCCACTACTTAAAGGGGTGGCTGCTTTCTCATGTATTAAACTGTCAGAATAACTTCTGACAGTAATTTGGAAGAATGTATCCAAAAGTGATAGAAATGTGTTCTTTGGTGGCATGTGAGCTAAGTGGTAGAGAGACTGCCTGCAGTGTTTCCTGTTGGGTATGAATGCTGTCAGTAGTGCTGTGAGAGAGCACTTTTTTTAGGAAGCAAAATACTATTTCAGTGCCCGTTACTGCAGCGTGACATGCAGAGTCAGTCTATTTTTATTGCGTTAATAAACAGAGCTTTGTCTTCCTATAGCTGTTGGTGCGGCTTCTGAACTTAATCAGAAGACATCCTTCACGGCTAAAGGGGAAATTAAGGATATGTGTGCTGCTGATGGTTAAACTGGTATTGCATTTCCTGTTGAATAATCTTCAGATTTATCTGCGTTTAAAAGGAAAAAAGCTAGCCTGCTGTTCTGTCGCAGCGCGGGTTAGAGGGCAATATGAGGAAACTCCATTTGATCTGTCTGCTCCCCCCATTCTCTCTACTCAGTAGCTCTGCTGTGTCCTGTTGTTCTCCCTTTTTCTGAGGGAAAAGCTGAGCACGTTATATGGGAAAATACTGTGCTCTGGGGATACAGCCAGTAGTGCCAGCAGTTTAGCAAAGTTGAACTAAAATATTTGGCTCATAATAGCCTTTTCTTCTGTAATATGGTCTCACTCCATCCACCCTCTCATAAATTAAGCTAGTTTTGAATGGGATAGCTATCATTTACAACCTTTTTGAGGTAGGGCAAATATAAGAAGTCCTAGCTGTGTAGAATGGGCAAATTAAGGTTGAACCATGGTCTTCTAATTTCTGCAGTAGTCCCTTCTCACTGGATGGTCTTTTTCTTATCTTCCTTGCACTGTTGCACTTTCTTTCATGCTGACATCTTTATTTTGCGTTCTGCTGAGAGAAGGTAATGATGAGGATTGCATCATATGATTTATAAAAGGTCATTTCACCCCAGCTAAGAGACTTTACTGTCTGTGTTTTGTTGTTTCCAGACTCAGGAGAATGACTTAATGGACCAGACATGGAAATGGCCATTAGTCTTTGTCCTAAACAGACTTACCTAGACCACAAGGCTGGATTTTGTTTGACAGTAGCCAAAAACATAGAGGTTTACAGTACAGGAGTGAGGTTGCTAGAAGGAGCTGAAGCATCCCTGATTAACTAACTTACTTAAAGCTTCAGTGCTAGGCAAACCACTACTCGTCAGTAGTTCTGACTGGAAAAATCCTGTGGAGGAATATAATAAATCAGCAAAATTAAATATGTTTTAATCAGATTTCTAATGAAAACCATGGAGGGTTCATATCACATGAACAGTAGAGTGGTTCTCTGCAACGGTCTCCTTACAAGCACTTTGCTATTGAACAACATTGCAGAAATCAGTATATAGCAAAACACTGTAAGATGCAAGAAACCCTGATTTATTCTGAATAGTTCATTGAAAAATCACTTAAAACTGTAGTGCAGGTCATAGATTTTCAAGTATTGCGTGTTAAAGAAACATAGTTTTAATTGTTCTCTGCCTCAGGTTCTTAAGGAGTTTGCCCTAAGAGTTAGGTGGAATAAGTAGTCTTCCAGGTAATTTTATTTTAAATTGAATTGCTTTCGCTGCCTCATATGGTGCTGGTGGTATGATATTAGGTAGAGTCCTAATGGAGAACCTTTTATGGAACTCAGATTTTGACTATGAGGTTTTGTACTTAACCTCAGGGTCTGAATTGTTGAACTGTTAACACAGATTGTTTTCCCAAAATGTTGATTAGGTATTAGATTTAGAAAGAAGAAGAAAGCAGTGAAACAGAGCTTAATTATAATTCACTCTGCTGCTGCTTCATATTGCAATATCATTGTTTCACTAGTTCTTTATCACTGTGGTCTGCTAGAATAGACAAGACCTGAATTCTAAAATTTGAGTCATGATCCCTCTTCTCCCACAGTTTTTTTCATCTATTTAAGGGTGTGAAAAAGAGATCGGTATTTTTTCCTTAGTGTATTGCTCTTAAAGCTGAAGTGTTAAGCAAGAGAAGCGAGATGGAAAAAACCTTGGTGTCTCGGTAACAATCTGGTGGCTTCCCATGTCATTCTCTAACCTAACACAGCTGGAAGCATGCCAGGGCTATTAGGAATCATATGCAGCTTCATAACGTTGGCTTGTGTGTTGTGAGCGTTTGTCCCCCATCAGCAGTTTCACATTCCAGCACCAAAAGGCTGAATTATTACAAATGATTTGCAACAAGTAGCAGTTTTGTCATTAGATATTTGTTCCATAAATACAGGAAGTAGATTGGGTGTATGAGGAGAGTGAAAGTGACTGAAAGCAGATAATAGCTGGAACAATTTCTCAATTTTAGTGTGGTTGAACATTCCATTCTCTTTGCCTTTAAAAACAGGAAGAGTGATCTTGCTGCATTTGCACCATGCAAGGGAATGAAATGCTGCTGTGTGCATGCTCCTAGCAATGGAAGCTTCCACTATACAGCAAACATACTGAAAAGTATCCCCAGGATGGCAGTCATGCTGCTGCAAAGATGCTTAGGAAATAAGAGGCTGCCAGAGCAGGCTATTGCTGGTTTTAAGGTTTTGAATGTTGCTCCTTTTGTCTTTATAGCTATGCTGCAATAGGTCATGGGGGAGTAGAAGAGGGGAAGCCGTGTCAGGGTCAAGTCACCATTGCTTCTATATTCTCTACAAAGCTTATGGCTTGAGGAATTAATAAACCATGGAGATGGTAACATGCTAAGCAATTTCTTTTCTCTGTTTTGTTTTTTTTTTTTCTCTTCTCCCTCTTTTCTTTTCTCTTTTCCCTCTTTTCTTTAATAAAATGTATGCACACACTTAATTACAGTAAATCTTACCCAGCCCTTCCTGGAAGGTGACAGCAGTTGGTTACTTTCTTAGGTTCACTAGGAACAAAATATAAGGCCACTGTATCTGCTTCTGTTTGAATGTGTTGGCAGGTGTACGCTACAACTCAGCTGTGGGGTTGAAATCTCAAAGACAGTAAGTTTTCAGAAACTTTATGCAGACTTTGGGGGATGGGGGATAAGTAGTAAGTGACAGAGTAAGCGACAGGGAGAACTGTCAAGTTTCTCTTTATTTGGCAGTCAGTTGATGTGCATGGACCTCAAACAGGGCTGTTTCTGCCTGACCAGTAACAGGCATAGGGTTGCCTGTTTAAAGCAGTGGGATGTCCTGGGGATGGGTGTGGAAGCTGAGGATAGCATATGTGGGATTTAGGGTGCATGCATTGGCACTGGCAGGGAAGAGTCTGAGGACAGTAGAGGTATTGCTCTGGAAGGGAGGGTGGCCACTGAAGCGGAGACAGACGGTATAAGTGACATACCACAAATCCAATGGAAACTGGTTTGGCGCTTCCTCATGTTCATAAAACAGTCGATCTTCTAAGCTGAGTTTTGGGATGAAGTCATGTGGGTTCAGGTCAGAGAAGTTTTATGCTAGAAAGACCACTACAGAAGGAGCTATGGAGATACTTTTGAGTTGTAATGATGAATGAATGCATAATTTGGTCTCTGAAGGAAGAAGTGGGGGACATATTAGTGAATTTAAAGTGCTGTCGAATTCTGATATTGAGGGATACAACTATGCTGCTCAGATTTGACACAGTACTTGGAAACAAATCATGGTGCTCTTCCCATATAATTGCTGGAGGTGTGCAGTGAGATTACTGGTTATAGTCTTTCCTAAATCAATAATAGAGCTACTGCTTTTTGATTTACAGTTTCCTGGTTCAAATTCTTGTAGAATCTTTAGATTACAAGTAACTTGTTAGATTGATGCTGTTTCATTAGTTTTGTATAAGAGCATTTACAAAACAGTCTCCTGAGAACTGCTAGAGTATGGTTACAGAAGAGCTGAATCCATTAGGTTTAGCCAGGATTATGAGAGTTCATGGGGGTAAGGAGCAGCTGTTACTATGAATGCATTTGTCAACTCCATAAAGTTTGTAATTGCAACTGGCATTTCTTAGCCTGTTGATATCTGAAAAGAGATACTATTTGTGACGCTTGTAGTTGGAGAGTTCAGGGTAGGGGAATCTAAACCACTTGATTGAAACCTGCTGTGCTAATTGTTTTACTCTTGGGGGAAAAATACATTAATGTTTTGCTTGAAAATGTTTCCTTTAAAAATGTTGACTCTCAGAGAAATGTTGGATTACTTTAAATAAATAAATAAAACTGAGCTGTGATAATTACATCTTCTGTTTGGCTCTTGAGTGCATGTATTTCAGTTTAAAATGGCTACAAATTGAATCTGAGCAACTTTTAGCTTTGCTTATGGTAATAACTGCATCTTATTCCTTCAGAACTTTTATGCAGCTGGTTTAAATAAAATAAATGCAGTTTTCCTTTAATAGCCTTCCAGTGTATTTAACCACTACTAGACTTTTCTGGGGCTTCTTGATGTGAAGTTCCCTTGCACCATCATTAATATAATTGCAACAGGGAATTAATGTTTTGAGTGGTCCCTAAATTGTTTTAATAGGTTTGGAGTATGTGTTTGTTCTTCTTGAAACTCCATTTGAATTTCTAACTTCCTTGGGCACCTGAAGAGAGACTTAATAACTGTGTAAGTCTCCTGAGGCATGATCCCAAGCTGATAAAAAAGTACTTGCTGACTGAGTTTCAAACCAGACTGCTATGGGAGAGTTCATTTTTTAGCTGATAGCTTTGCTAGCTTTTTTGTGTGTGTCATGGTAACAGGTATGAGATTACTTAGACTGGAAACAGAGATAACTCATCTGTTATCATAGGTTTACTTCTGTAACATCTTCTCTGGGAAATAAATGTTTGTATTATCCTATCCTGTGTAACGTATTACATCAGAATAAAATACATATATTTACTTTAGTAGTATAATGGTTGTCTTGAGTCTGTTACAACTCAACCTGAAAACGTGAAGTGTTGTAATGCTGGTGGACGAGAAGAGGGGAGTGAACAAAGGGATCTGGGAGTGAAAGACACAAGTTTTTGTTGTTGTCTCTTTCTGTGGCTTGTACAGCAGATGTATAATTTGATTTCTCCCTTGTCTGTCTTACCTTGTGTCCTTTTAATAATTGTCTGCCCTGATTCCATTTGGATTCTTGAGCTCTGATGTAGAACAATGTTTTTAAAGAAATGCTGGCAAGAAGGTTACAACTCTTTGAGAATGTGACTACTTCGGAAATTGAGATAATTTTAACCTTGGGCACCATATAACATATTTATGTAACTATAGTCTTTTCTCAGAGATGAAACCATAGTTCCTTTATACATGTACTGAGAAGCATCATGTTTTGTCTGTGATGTGGCTCATAGCATCATTAAATTACAGCTACATGGCTTATAATGTGTATTTCTCTGTAGTCTGTGTAGAACAGATTATTTGGCTCCCCCTAAGAATATCTTGTACAGATGGTGGGTTATCTCTACATCATGATTCTTAAAAATGAAGTCTGTTGAGCATCCTAAAAGGTTTTCTCATTCCTAAGAGGGAGAGCAGATGGTGTTTGTAGAACTGGTTGTGTTTGCTCATTGCTAAATTCTCCAAATCGGGTATTTGAGGTATTAATCTTAAAAGAAACCCCATATAAAAGAGAAATAGTATTTCATGTGGTATTACCTCTAGATGACTTTGGAGAAAGGTTAATGAAGTTCTTTCATATGTAAAACTTACCAAATATATATATAAAATCACAAGTAATGAAGAACTACAGATAATTTTTTTTCTCTATAGTCTTTTGCATTACACTGGAATTTAGAGTTTTGACTACAATTTTGACACTTCTATAGGGGCTTAGCTTATGAACTGTAAAAGAAAATTTAATGCTAGGAATATATGTGCGGAAAGGAGGGGGAAGAGTGTGAAAATAAAACCCAGAAAAAAAATGACTGGCTGCATAGAGTAATATCTGACATTTTCTGTTAACAGAAGTCACTTACTCCCTGAAACATTATGTTTTCCTAAAGAAGTTACCTTTGGGACATACTCTAGCATCTCCAGGTCTGTATCACAGAATTGCCTTTTGAAATGTAACAAGAAAAATGACTGATCACTTGAACAATCTTCATCTCATTTTGCTGTGTTCATTAAAACAATTTTTTGCTCTAAAGTGTTAAACTCCATGTTTCAAAAGCTGATTAACAAAACACCTAAGTGCTTATGTTGTCAAAACATCATAACTAGATTTTATTGCTAATCCCATGAAAAACTGGAAGTGCATTTTTTCTGGTGCTTCCCAATTACTTCTGTTCTTGAAGACACTTTGTATCAGTTGGGTGCGTATTGATTCTTAGCACTGTCAAGTTAGTATGTATTTTTAAAGGTAATAAAAATAATTGAAATACCTCATTGCTGTCTCCCTATCTTGATGATGTATTTATCTTCATTCTTCTTCTAAAACACTATGCAGTCATTATGTTTAACACATACAAAACATGCTGTCACCATGAATACATCCTTGCTAGTCATCTCCGAGGAGTGCCGCTGCTTCGGTGCTCTCCAGTCTCCCAAACAATGTCCGGTGCAAACAGAGATTGCTGGAACATACCCATTTGCAGTATGTTCATAAAGAAAACAAACGGACCGAAATGAGGTATTGTTTATATGGCATTTTTTGCCTATGTGGAAGTAAGGCCTGCGTCATGTGGATGTGGAGGCGGGACATACATGGCAAGATGTCTAATGAAATCTAATCAATGCCCCTAATAGTGAAAATTCCAGTAATGAACCTTTCTGAAAAGAACATAAGCAATCACAGTGAAAACACTTTATTCATCTAGGGTGTGTGGTCTTGTGACTTCCACAGCTGCTTGTTTTCTGAGCCACTGGTAAAGCAATGCAAAGTGGGACCACTCCGGATACATCTGTCCTCTGGTTTTATGTGAAACAGTTGCGATCTGATTGTTTGTTGACAGCAGCTATTTCCATCTTTGCAATGATTCATGAAACCTTGTGGTTCTGTACTGAGCCTTAAGACAAACCATTTAAACTCAGAAATGCTTTGCTGAAAGATGTCATAATCCTTCACTGAAAGGTGTAAGGCCACAGCAGGAGTTTAGGCAGCTGTGGCGTGCTATTGTGAACCACATCCACATGGACAGGTTGAATATATGGACTGCCTCACTTCCACAGAAGTGCTTCTGTTGAATACCTAGGAAGCAGAAAATTAGTAGAAAATTTGGAAGTGGGACAAAACGTAACACTTTGTGCAAAAATCAAGGTCGTGATAGCTGATGAGCTCACACAATTTATGGGCATACTCGTGTATCTCAGTGCTTGTATTAGCCTGCCGTTGTCCCTGATGATCATTTCCTTGACATCATTTTGTTGGGCTACTGGTTTCCTGTTACTTAATAATAACATGCTCTCATTTTCTTGCAAGTTCTCATCTCCATCACTTTTCACTGTGCAATCACAGTGAATCAAACCTTCATCTTAGTGGAAACCTTCATCTTAGTGGAAACTTTGAGTGAATTCTGACACAGAAAGAAGCTTGTTCTCAGAGGCACTGCTACCCTTGTCCTCTCTTAGCCACATTGTATTATGTATCAGAGGTCTTGTTTTTGCCTCATGAACTTTTCACAGAGCAAATTACCATTTATCTGAGGCTTCATAGGGTACAGTTCCTTCACACTTCATTTTATCCTGGCTGATAAACTCAGTAATGACAAATTAATTGCTTCCATTTTTGAGTGCTTTGCTGGAGAGGTCAGACCCCAGAGTCCTTTCGCATGACAGCAGTAATATTTTGAAAAGTAAAATCTCTGCTCTGTTTCTGTAGCTGTGGCCCAGTGCAATCTACCTATTTTCCACTATGGCAGGTATTTCAAGAGTTGAACTTTTACTACACTGTTACCAATATGCTATGGTGCTGCTTGGCTTCCAGTTTGTGGGAGGCACTGCCTGATTTCACAGGGCAGCCTACGTCCGTCTGCCACTACTGCCCTGATTATTTCAGAGAGTGGGAGCATCTGATAAGAGCATTCTCTGACTTTATGTTCTGTGTTCTGCTGCCAGTGCTGTCATCATGGCTTGACAGCCCAAAAGATGAATGTAATGTATCACAAGAATTCTAAAAACAAATGTCTTCAGTCCTATTTGCACCTAGTTCTTAACCAGTTAGACTCAGTTCTTCTAATACACAGATACCAAAGTGAAAATAGTATCTGAGTTATTTGATCTCAGGGCCTCCATTGTTTACCTTCTTATGTACCTTACTTTTCAAAGGCAGGGAGATTAAGTTGTGTGAAGAAGGGTTGCAGAATCAAGCCATTTGTTCTTCTAAGCTTATGCCAGAGGCTGTAGCATATAAAACAAATCAATCTTAATAACTGTCTAAAATACCTGGAAAATTGTTTTGTAAATACCTGTTCCTTTCTTCTATCTCTTATTTTCTGAGTTCATTTGGGTTTTGAATAGTATTGCTTACTCTCTC
Source organism: Calonectris borealis (assembly GCF_964195595.1). NCBI lineage: Eukaryota > Metazoa > Chordata > Aves > Procellariiformes > Procellariidae > Calonectris > Calonectris borealis. The sequence continues at coordinate 133,205,768 of NC_134313.1, forward strand.
ACATTCTAGGTAGGAACCAGGAACAAAGACAGAGTTTTCCATGTGACATGCAGAAATTTATTCCTATCTATAGCATGCTGTAATTTGAATTTGCATAGTTACATTCTTTCCAAACTCGTGATGGGGAAAGTATCAAAGTATGAACAGTTTTTCCATAATTTGTTCTGCACTTTTGAGTTGGTAATGATGTACTCTGTGATTTCCAGAAGTCACGGGGAATGAAGGATAAAATCTTATGCTCAGCTTCAAATGACTTACTTTTATGAGTTAAATTTGGCTTTGCAAAATTATTAAATTCAGAAAGCCTTTTTTTCCCCCTATTTGTGTTCTTATCCTAGGCTCCATCTCTTGCACACTGTTACTCTATCTTTTGTTCCTGTCCAGCATTTTGTCTGGTTTATCTCTGACATCTTAAAAGATGTCTCAACTCAGGTTGCTTACCTGAACAGGCGAGCTGCTCTCTGTCCTGGCAGTATTTGAAAGGTCAAAAGTCTGGCTTGTCTTTTGGTGAAAGTACCTGTTCGTTTGGCAAGTCAAATACAGATCTGAATTTTGTTATTGGAGATCATTTTTTGCTGGTCTTCAGATTTCCTCTGAAGTTAAAAAATGGCTGCACAGCTGCTATAAGCAGGTTGGGGGGGGGGGGAAGAGAGAGAGACAGAGAGAGAACACATTAGAATGGGTAAAATAAACAAGAGTTATAGCAGTTCTCACATACAGCAGTATTTTCTGGTTGAGCTTAGAGCCAAATTCCAGTAGCTCGTCGGGTCCATGAAGTTCCAGGCATAGTGAGACTGCAGCAATTACACTGAATGTACCAATTCCTGAAACTGGGAGTTCTCCCAGAAACAGTTGTGAGGTGTTGCTGGGGGCAGGGGGGAAGAAATAGAGTGGAAAGTTCCTTATGGTCCGATATTGCTGAGAACATGGGAGAAACTCCATGTTATTCACTATGATGAGAGTTAAAGAATTTACTGCCACCTGGAAGATGCAACAGTCTTCTGGGACTGGTGTTTTCAGGAGTTCTGTTTGTTTCAGTAGGCTGACATTCCTACCTGAAAATTCCTTGATGCTCTTGAGCTAGTTTTAGGAGCGTATTGTTAGGATTGTTTTTAAAGATTTTTTTGTATGTGTGTGGTCAAAATATATAAATAAATAAACTGTTAAAATACACAACTAACTGTTAAAAGCATTCTTTTTTAACTGAAGCAATGATTTTTGCAAAAACAATCCTTTTTTGCTACTGATTTCTGACTGGCTGACTTAAGTGATGTATTGAAGTTGAATACTTTTCTGAAGAATGTGCCATAATTTTGGAATTACAGATATCATATAGTTCTTACTAAATCTCTTCATGCAGCCAAAAATCCTATTCAAAATACTACTTCCATATTAGTTTTATTTTTATTTTTTCGCCCCACATTTTCTTTCATTACTTTCATTTCAGTCATCCTTCGCATATATAGGTGGATGGTGGTAAATTCTGTTCTATGGCAAATTATTTGAGAACCTCATTAGAGCTTTAAAAGGAGTTGTATTAAAAGGAGCTCGGTTGATCCTGATATTGCGGAAGTAGTAGTGCAGCTGATTGTGATGACAAAATAAACATCAGATGAGATCAGAAAATACGTACATCTAAGAACTTGCTGTCCTTTTGGTCTGAACTGATTCCCTTTGTCAACTCTGTACTTCAGAGAACGTTTCAGATGGTGTGTATGGAGGTAGCTCGAATTATGGTTCTTGCAAAAAACAAACTTGGGGAGCAGTCAAAAAGTTAAAGGGGATTTGGAAAAATAGAACAAGAAATAAATGCTGATGGTGCCAGAGGCTGGGAAATTCTGAATCGGGGAGAGTTTAGTTTTCCCTTTCAGAGATTGGCTTCTATTAAATAGATAAGGTGCAAAGTTTTCTGGCAGGTTATTCTCTCCACTCTTGTTTCAAAGTAAAGCAGAGAGGTTAAAAAAATACTTAGAAGAGCAGAAGAAAGAAAGGTTCTGCTTGATAGTATCTCCTTCAGTTGTCAAGATGCTCTTGTTTTGTCAGTAAGGCTATTTGTTTATGATAGTTCCTTCTATACCTGTTTAGCAGATAACTTTTAAAATACCGAGCCACCTGAGATCTATAAAGAAATTGTGGTAAGACCTCTCAGTGAACTTCCATTTTCTATTTCAAAAATGTTCTTAATTATATCCTTTCCACATCTAAACCATTTGGACTGGCGTTTCTGTGTTCCATGTCTGCTTTTGGACACGTTCTTTGTTTGTAATTTTTAATAAAAAGTTCCATGTGATTTTTAAAGAAAATTAGGAAAAAATTAGTTTTCCTAATTTTAAAGAAAGGCTCCCCATTTCATTCAGATGATCCGTATCTCTGTTTTGGGACAAGTTTTAGAATTTAACAGAGGGCAAAGAGGACTTTTTTTAATGAAAACTGTTCAGATTTGGCCAGGTTACAGGTCTCTGAAAATTGTTCATTGTTTTAGCCTAGTAGGTGTTTGTTAAGACATTGTAAAGAAGCAAAAGTTTTTAAAAATTCTTTGAGTTTGTCAAAGGCTGTTTGTTGAAGAGGTTGAAAGATTACTTCCTTGCAACTCTTCTTCTAGGCTGCTGGAGTCTCTTGGGCTCCAAGTATTGGAAGAGAGAACTGAAGGCTTTCTCTCTTGTTTCTGTTTTCATCTGACCAAAACATGCATGTAAGCCCAAGCTACCTTTAAGGACTGCTGGCAGGTGAGGAGAGGAGGAAAAGTTTTTTCAAGCTTGTGTTTAAAGGAGCATGGAAGTCCAAGGAAACAGACCAAGGTTTTAATTTAATATAGTACTTTTCAAATAATGACCTTTGAGCTTTGTAGGCCCATAGCTTCCAAACTGTATACACAGTCTCGATAGGTCAAACTTGTGAAGCTGGCTTCACTGGGATAAAAATCTAGGAATCTGATTTTTCACTTGTCTGATTTCCAGATCTGGCAAAGTGGGTTCTTTTTTTTTTTTTTTTTTGAAATTATTACCTAAATAGGACAAAGAAAGTTGGTTTTTTTTGTTTTAAAAATACAAAAAACATAAAGCAACTTTTTCTGGAGCTGTCAGATTTACCTGTCTAACAGAAAGGCTTAGGACACAGATGATCTCGTAGTAGTAACTATGAGCTTTCTTACTGAAATTAAAATTCACTTTAAAAAAACCCAACCCAAACAAAAAAACCCAACAAACCCACACACCTGGTTTCAGATGCGTATCTTATATTACCAGGTCTCAATACCAAAACTGGTTTAGAGTTTTGTCTGATAGTTGATTCTTCTGGTTCTTAGAATCTTTCCTCCTATCTTTTATGCATACAAAGGAAAACACATAGAATATGATGGTATTTCTAGCTTGTGTGTGCCTCATGTAGTAACTGTGAGGTCATCAATGATGGTTGTGGGTTTTTTTTTTTTCCCCTCACCAAAGCATCAGTCACCAAGATAAACAGCCCTTAGCATAAGAGGTCAGTTGACACAAGGAACACACAAATGAGTGTGTATCTGTTCTGTCATGAAAACTACTCACATTTAATTGTGTGTAGTCAGTGAGAAACAGCTTATACTCATTGCTTATCAAAGAGTAGGTCTTAAACTTCTGAGCAGTACACAAACTGATTAAAAGAACAATCAGCAGTCCATTTTTCAAAGTCTTCTGAAGTCTTCTAAATATCATATCTGATTCCTCTGGTTTTACATTAAACTCATGCTTGAAGGTATTTTTTCAGTCACACAATGTAAGAACACATCAGGATTTTGAGGCAGATGAAAGTTTATAACATAAAATATAAACCTCTATGCACGCACCCACACCCTCCAGTCCAAAATAAATGAAAACTGAAGGTTAGATGCAATAACACCCATTACTTATGCAGACATATCCATAACAACTAGTACTTACCTCAGTGCTTTCTGCTCAAGGATGATGAGCCTATATATACACTGGTTTTTCTCATCAAGGCGTACCGTATCCCTTGTGTTTTCATAAAGCACTGTAATTGGAAATAGTCTGACAGAAGCCTTCCAAGTCTTCATCTTGGCAATGAATCTGGCTGCAAAGTGATTCTAGTCGCATGAAGCATTTGAAACTGTTTATCTCTCACTGCTGGTATTCATTGATTTGTTTGTATTTCTTCAGTGTCTCCTCTAGGCCTATAAAATTCTCTGCAGTGCTCAGCAGACATTTTGCCAGGAACATGACAGTGAACTTAAACTGAGTGCTTCTTTTTGATTTTCAGGGTGGTAGTGGTGGTTTTGGGTGTCACCCTCCCCACCCACCCTGATCACTCTGTTTTGGTGGCTCCAATCCCTTGTAGATCATTGAATGTTTGGATGCAGGCAGTGACTAGTGTTATATATATTGACAGGATAGAATCTCTTACGTTTTCCCCTCAGCGTTGTACCTTACTCCTCGAGTTCTTTGTGTCTTTAATTACAGTGGTACACTGTAAAGTATGTCTGTCTTAATACTACTGGTAATAATGTAGGCAAATGGCATTTTGTTTTTGTTGGAACTGTGAAAAGAAGTGTGTTTATGGCAAGATTTTTAAGTACAGTTATGCTCACATCTCACTGTCTATAGATACTCAATTGTGCCAGCAAATATAATGTAGCATAAGGAATCTCATTTAATTTTATCCACAGAAAACAGAAGACGGGTTGAGACGTTAAAAAAAAAAAAAAAAAAAGTGAGTTGAGCAAAGAAATGAGTTTGTCAGGACTGTTACGCAGTCAGCGGCTGAGCTGGAAATGGAACTTGTAGCCTTTGATCCTAGCCATTGCAGAACATTCACTCTGTTATTAAAATTTGGACTAAAATTAACTTTGGTACTTAGTAATTTTCTTTAAGATAAGCTTTACCATTAGTAATGGTGGGTTAAAACAATACTTCATGTGCAATGTTTCTCCAGTTGCCTCACGATAATTCTTTTTCATCTTTGCTTTAAACCTGGAGGAATGAAGCTGCTTCTTATTATATGAAGATTTTTATACCTGAACTGAAAACAAGATCTAGAATGTCTTGGTTGTGCTGGAGACCAGGACTGTGTCCGGACTTGTTGTAAGAAGCAGAAAAGGATATAATATTCTATGTCATCTCCTAATCTGTTCAACAGAGTCCATGAAACTCCCACATCTGCTTCACTTCTTAGGGGTCCTGTCTTAGAGATACGTAGCATAGCTTGTAACTGTCTTCATGTCCACTGTTCCAGACAAGGTGCTAGCTAGTAGGTTCCCTTCTTGGTTCACGTCGAGTATAACTGGACTTAAAGAAAAGTAACTCTGGTTCTTTTACTGATGGCATCCATTCAGATTTCATAACATGCCCTTCTTCTCATATTCAGAGTCCAAGTCTCAGTGAAAGCACTGAGCAATAATTGCAGCTATTGATCATCATTAGCCAGAGAATTCAAGGATCCTTTAATGGTCATGGCAGATACTACAATGTTCCTTTCTCCTTCCACTCCAAACCTGCTCTTAAATAACCAGGTCTAGCGTACAGCAGAGATGTAATTTGCATAGGTAACATATGAGGGGAACTACAGCTCCTGTTGAGTTGTAGAAAAAGTAGTCTACTTTCCTTTTTGGTAAATTAAGCGATCAGCTGGAGACTAAGAGCCATTTGACTTCATATGAGAAAAGAAACTGATTAGCAATGACCTTTTTCATGCCTGTGTGAGGAAGAGCTAGTGTGTGGATTCCCTAGACCTCTAGTTAGCATGCTGATCCTTTTGACAAATACCTCAAACTGTATCCCCACTGTTAACTTGACACGCATTAATAGCAATGGGGAGATGAGATCTGGAGATGTTCTTCAACCCAGGTTTTTGTCTTAATTCAATTCAAAAACATCACATAGAATATAAAATGTAATCTTTTTAAGAAACAGAGTTAAAACCTTTTGTTAAGAGCTGAATTTTTTCCTCATGGGTCTTACTGGCTTGATCTGTTAATTAAATAGTTCATACAGGTCTTTTCCATCTCCTGTAATAGAAACTAAATTTGAAGCAGCTATTTTACAGCTGTCTAACATTCTCGGGAAAGCCTCACTAGTGCTTGATGCTGTTCAAAGGTGCATTGAAAAGAATTTATGATCTTGGTTCCTTTGCAGCTGGAGCAGCTTTTAATATTGCAAAACATGCTGATTTATAATCTTAGCTGGTAGCTGCAGAGAGAAGGCCATTTATTGCATGGACATGGAGAATGGAGTATTGTCTTTCCAGCAGACACTACCTCAGGCTGCATCATGACTGTAGTGCAGCCTGCCTCCTGTCATCCACCCCTGTCCCAGTCCCCTGATGATTTAGACTGAGGGGTGTTAGAGCATGTTGTACTTTCCTGTGCCTTCCTTCCACAGCCCACCCCACCAGATTTCTTTCTGTTGAAGTCAGATTGCGATGGGTTGTTGGGCGTACTTGGGTCTCACCCTGTATTGGAATGATATGCCAGTACATGCCTTCAGACTTGGAAGCTGGAAAGTGTTTACCCCAGTGATATAACAATAGAAAGACTTGTATTTTGATTGCTCATAGTGAAGTTCTGCTTACCAAGGCAATACAGAGGGCATTTTTTGACAGCTGCCAGGCTGGTACATTTCATTGTTACTAAATTTAGTAAAGTGTTTTCCAAGTATGTAAAGGAGAAGAAAAGTAGATCTAATTAGGAAAAGATGTAAGCAAGGCTAATTACCTCATCAAATTGGCAAGCTTGGCTTCTGAGCTGATGCAGTGGAGAGCTCTGGTAAGGAGTGTCTGAAGCTTTTTATGATTCAGCCAAATTGTAGGACTCTATTACCCCTTTCAAAACCAAGAAACCTTCAACCCTAGCATTTTACATTAGTACTTGGCATGGACAAATTTCAACTAGCAGTAAAAGCAATCTTCTTTAGATACTTTTGTTTGTTTGTTTGTTTTGATTTTAACTCCCTTCTCCTCCCCAGAAAGAAGAAAAGCGAAAGAAAAGTTATTAATGTTTCTGGCTTTCAGGGGTGGTGCTGACATGGGAACCCTTGAACAATATGCAGCTTTTTCTTTGTTATGGGGCTTTTCTAAGCATCTTGTCTGCAGTTCATTGGCAGACAGACAACGTCAGTCTCCCACTGAGGTGGTTTGTTTAAGGTGTTTATTTCCATACTCTTTAATTCATGCCACCTTTCCCGCAGTTTTCTGTCATAGAAGATATTTGTCTTCATTTTGACTAGGCTATTAGGTAGTCTACTGACTGTAGCGAAAAGCTTTAGAGCTAGAATAAATTACAGAGGAGTTACTCGGCATTTCTCTGCTTCGCACTGCAAATCAATACCACTCTGTAGAGCAAGGGGTGAGCACACTGACACTGCATTAAGGAATGAATATTAAAAGCTGCTAAAATCCAAACTGAATGGAGAGGGAGATATTTCACTTAGCCTTAGTAGACGTATTTAGAAACCAGAGTAGGGAATGGAAAAGACTTGTTGGGAGGGGCAGGGAAAATGCTTTGGGGGAGGGGAGGATTCTTGCTGGTGGTCTTAATTTCTCTTGTAATCCAACTACCATACTTATTTATTCCTGAATACAAAGAGAGTTCAAAGCAACTTTAGCTACGTATCGTGAACTAATCCCGGCAGGAATGCAGTTATATTGTCCTGATGCTGATATGCAGGTGTCTGTTGAACCTGAAGAAAGATTTTGTTACTGATTGGATTCTTTTATTAGTTTGTTTAGAAACAGCAAACCAAACAAGCTCTTCCTCTGAATAAATACCCTTTTAATAGGCGGTACCTTTTTAAGTAAGTGTTCGATGGAAACATTTTAAAAGAGTTTGGTTAAACTTTTTAAGCTATTTCTTGAGAAGAAACAGACTACAAATGGGAAGCCATCTGCTGTTGTGTGTACTAACATACTTTGAAAGGTGATGTTATTTTTCTAATGTTATGTGCAATTACATTTGTAAGATGATTATTGAAATATTTTTTGAAAACTATTATTTTTAAAGTTGAAAGTGTCTTTCTATAGACTGGTAGTCTTTGTGGGCCAAATTATTTAATGCTCTTTAGAGAATTTTTAAAAATGGTGTTTAAAAATAACTCCAACAGAGTAAGTAACAGCATAGCTGAATAAACATTGAGCCAAATTCATCAGTGTTTAAATTGTGCTTAAATTCGGCATCAGAACCTTTATCTACTAAGTGTCTCCATTTTATCATAATCCTTAAATCATTCTGGTAAATGTATGCTGTGCTTTTTATTTCATAATCAGCTGTTGATCAGAGGAGAAACAGAATAAAAATAATATTAAAATTTATTGCTGTAATAATAAATAATGCTATCAACTTCTAACAGTTAATTGCTGTTTAGTAGTAACAATAGTAGAATTTAGACGGTACTAAACCATCACTTCAGGAAGTAATTTTCTTTGGCAGCAATTAAATGTAAAAGTAGCAGCTGGATTGTTCAGAGGAATGTGCATTTTTTCTTTGGAAAGGTGTATATATGCTGTAGATATTTATGTATCATGATCTAAGAAGGCCTTGCTTGAGTTTTCAACATCACTCGTGTCCTTTTTCCCCCCTTACCTGTTTCCAAGTTCTTCTTGATTCTAATTACTTATAATACATAAGAAGAGCAAAATGTTTTGGTGATTCTGAACAATTCATTTTTCAAATGGCGACAGGCTTGTAAATACAGTAAATTTAACACTGTTTTGAAACAGAGCAGTGCTATCTTTTGAAGATGTACTGAGCTAGGAGTGAGGCATTGCTTGTCTGCATTCTTACAAGACATCAGAAATACACAACATAGCAAGCTAACGTGCAAAAAATGAGTGAATGGATTTTCTTCGTACATAACTCAGTGCAAGGAGAAATTTTACTGTTTGTAGGAAATTTTCTCTTTTGTATCTTTTATCTTACCCTAACTTAATTAAAACAGCTTTTTGACATATCAGTGCATTTATTAGATTGCTTGATCCTCTTAGGTGTTCCTGAGCAGAAAATGAGCTTTCTCTCCTGAGAAGCCTTCCTGAGCTTCACTTGTATGAACCTGGAGCACCACTTCCACCTGCCAAAAGTGCAGTGCCCTTCTGTTGCTTTCTATTACATGAAACATTAAGGAACTACAGACACTTCAGCTTACGTGAATGTCAGGCAAAACTGTGAGCGCCGAAGAATTGAATGTAATGTTTTGTGAGCTTTTTTAGTGAATAGTCTTCCTGTTGTCTTAATTGTAAATGTGTGGGGTTTTTTATTATGGGTAGTTAACTTTGTATTCATTGGTGTGACCATTTGGTTAATAATTCTGTATTCAAATTCTATGTGAGGGCAAAGAGAGTATAGAATTTTAAAGGAATTGGTAACTTACTGCATTTCCTTTGTGTTCACAGTGGGAAATTCATTTTTATTTGTTGAACACAGCATGTTTTTGATTGGGATAATAAAGTAAAAATAGAATGTGTAAGAACATGCCTTGGCCTTAAAACATCTTTGATTATTAAGCTCATTGATTTCCTTAAATCTCTACTTAATGTCAACATTTTTAGGCTTATCTGAATTTATTTTCTATTTTAAACTGACTATTCTCCCCTCCCTCCCCCCCCCCCGCCTTAAGTTTTGTCTTTTAAAGACATTGAGGCTTAGCTTAATTCAATCTGATTTGGGTTTTCTCTACATCAGAGCTATTGGAAGTAGAAAGAGTATCTTGATACCTTTGTGTTTTGAAGAAATGACTGAAAAGAAATAGCTGAAGAGGAGTGACACACTTAGTATTTAAGCAGTGGGTAATATTCTAACAGGAATGTTTTAATGGTACTGAGCAGTGTTAAAGGCCGAGGCTGCCGCACACCCCTCTCTTCTGTGAAGGTGAACCAGCGAACCTGCCGCGATCATAGGGAAGCAGTTTTGCGTACCCCGACTCAAAACACAGTGGCCCGCAGTCGCCGAGCTGGGGCCTTGGTGTGGCACTCGCAGTGCCCCGTGTTTCCGTGGCAGGTTGTCGTGCTCAGGTTTCCTCTCAGTCGCTTGCTCCAGCTTCCCCTGACAGGAGCAGATTTGTTATTATTATTATTGTTATTGTTATTAAATGCGGTACCTCCTTCCTATCCTTCCCGTCACCACTGGCATAGAGCACCCGAGGGGCTACCTGCCTGCCAGAAATGACAGGGGAAACACCGCGGCTGCCGCCGGTGCCTTGTGAGGGGAAAACTCAGACGGTGAGAAACGGCTCGAAAACCCCTCCTGTTGCGGGAGGTGAAATAACGCCTATCGAACGGCAGCCGCCCGCCGCTCCGCACCTCAGCTGCGCCCGGGAAGGGAAATGGCGGCGGGCGAGCGGCGCTGGCGGCCGGGGCCGCGCTCTCGGCGCCGCCACGAGGGGGCGCGGGGGGCCTGGCTCGCCTCGGGGCTGCGGCCTCCGCCTTCAGCGGAGCCGGGCGGGCGGCAGCGCCCGGTCGGTGCGTCTCGGTCTCTGCTGGCTGAGCGGGCTGGGCACGCCGTGCTCGTCCCTGCGTGGAAGCGCACGGGAGGTCTGCAAAAACTGTGGTAAATCCAGTGCAAACTGATCCTCGTCGCTTTAACGACCCGCCCCCGGTGGTATGTCTTTTCACACCAGAGCTGAATTTCTCTTTAACCTTCTACTAAGGACTCGCACGAGGCGTTTCTTGGCGCCTGCGTCTCCCCGTGAAGGAGTGGCCACCGCTGCCCGTTGTGGGAAGGGTGTTTCCCCTCCCTGGCTGGCCGGGTCAAGAGTTAAAAGCGACTTTCCCTCCGTGAGTTGCAGCTCTGCTCCCTTCCCGCTCCTGCGGGTGACACACCAGGGTGAGTCAGCGTGTGGAAATCTGCACTGGGCTTAACGGTGAGGAAAAAGTCATTTGGCTGCGCTGAAAACCTGAAGTTTTCTCACCGAAGGAAACTGGCACAGCACTCCTTGGGACAGAAGATGTCTCCTCTCATCCCTCCACAATCCTCAGTTCATGAGCAGCTGGGTGAGGGTAAAACCTCAGTTTTATCTTTGTGTTGTATCAGTTTAGACAGTTGCGCTGAGACAGCAAATTATAGGATCCAGTTTCAGTCAAGCTGCAAGACTTCACCTCTTTCTTGCTCTGCAAACTGTTGTCCTCTAGGAGCTGGACCGAGTGGCCAGATGTCATTCAGTGGAGGGGACCAAACCACTTACCGCACTTTGCTTCCAGTGGCTGGAGGTACTGGAACTGAAGTGGTAACTTTAGTACATGAAATGATCTATTTCACCTTACTAGTTCTCAAGAGAAGATTATTTGAAATGCTCTTTCAAGAGCAGGTATCAAAGGTACAAAAGTGTAGAGGATCTACTCAACCATTAGTACTTAAGGGCAAACAAAATAGTCTTGTTGCTCAAGGCTTATGGTTAACAGCACTTTAAGAATTTCTTCCATACCAGTCCTTGTTATCCCAGTGATTGAATATTACACTTTAAAAAGGTGCTACAGAAGAGGTGCAGAAAACCTAAATAAAAATAGTTGTCAGTTTGTTTGCAGAGAAGTAGATTTTTTGCCTCACAATAGTGCACAAATGTGAACCTAATATTTTCAGTGATGATGTCTTCCTCTTAGAGGGAAAGAAACCCTACCCCCCTGCAAGAAATGTATTGATACATGACGTGTGTGTGTGTTTCTTGTTCCCTGTGGGGTAGGCTTGTTGCTGGATGTTTCAGGCGTAGCACTGGTGACAATTGCAGAGTTGTTTATAGTCTTGGATAAGGCACAGTGGTGGTGAAATTATTTCCAATGAAATAAAATTGTGTAAGACACAGTATGTCCAAATGAATTTTGGAAAGGATGTTTCAGGAAATAAAGGTTATCTGAGCACCTGGCGTTCTTATGCAGTCGGTTCCTGTCCTTGCTCCACCAGCCATGGTTGCCATCTTCTGTAAGTAGAGTAATGCTATGTAATGATGCCATTTCCTTCTTCCTTACAAGAAATTGATTACTTTTGTATACTCCCTGTTCCTGTCAGCAGGAAGTGAAGATTAGGAATCCAGTCTGTCTCCTACAAGACTGTGCAAGTAGTAGCCCAGAAGTTAAGCTTCTTATAGCAATTTTCGTGACTCACAGGAAAAACATGTATTGTTTCCTTCTAATACAACCCTCTCTCAAAAAAATAAACCAAAAAACCCTGCAACCACTCTTTGCAGAGGCGTGAAGACACAGTAAATAACTTACAGTAAAAAGCTTTCCTTTTTGATTCCTGGTAAAGATGAAGAGGTTTAATTTGTGAAATACTAGCTGCGCTGCCTATAGTGGTTCATTTTAGTGTTTCCAGCCAAAATGAGAAGTGGCCTGTTTTCAATGACACTTGAAAATTTAGTGCTATGTTGATAGTCTGAAATGGAGATCTTCTGACATTGCAGATGAAATATGTGCCACTGAAGTTCAGTTGTGGTTTAGCTGGCCATGGAGTTGGGATATAATCATATTATTTTAACTCCTGGAGATCATTACTACTTTGGGAAATAAAACCCTCAAGCATCAGAACTGTCAAGATATATATTTTGAACTTTTATTTAAAGTAATACTAGGTTTTATTTATTTTGGAATGTTTAGCCAGGTTTTCATTATTAAAACTAGATGAGAACAAGGGTTTGAGTATTTGAGTAATAATAATAAAAAGGGAAAACACAAGCCTATAAATTTTCAATTTTTTAAATAGGAAAACTAGCTGTTTTGAAATAACTGCCTGCTTTATGCAAAACTGTTTATCCTAGAATATGGATTTAAACATGCTTGATTTGAAAACGCACAGACTCGTGGTTTATGTAAAGTTGGTTCTTCTACTACCAGTTAACAAGGTTTTGCCCAAAAAAGGCCAAACCTCCCAATGGATTTGTCCAGGCTAGGCCCAGGTTCTCACAGAAACCCACTAACCTCAACCCTCAATCAATCCATTGCCAACTCCAAAAATTATTTCTCGTAATTTTGGCAAAATGCTGAACACAAGATGAATGCTCCTCATTTTTCTTTTTTGTTGGCTTCCAAATGTAATGGGTAATGATGTGTATGACCTTAGAGAGTGGAGAAACGTGTGAATTTTGGAAACAACCGTCTTTGACTGAACACCTAGAAAATCTGCATGCAGGGCTGGGTCTGCGTTGGAAAGCACCCTCCAGCCCTTTTCCTCCTTTCTCTCCAGTCTGTCAGCGCAGGGAATGAAAAACGCTTTCCTCGACAGGCATCCCCATACCAGCTCGCCTCCGGGGGGTCACAGCTATGCTAGCAGAGTGTTTTTATTGGCCTCGTGTGTCATCTGGGGAGGTGATACAACTATGTCAACAAGAGAAGTCCTTTTGATGTGCTCTTGCTGTGTCCTCGTTAGAGGGCTCTGCCAACATAGCTGTGGTGTTAGCACTCGTGCAGAGGGCACCGAGTATAGTCGGGACATACAGAGGTGGTTAAAAAGAGCATCCTGCTGGTGTGCATGTTTGGGGAGGGTGCTGCATGCCACAAAGGTGGTTTTATCTTTGTTTCAGAATAGAATAATACCTCTAAATTATGGACTTAATTTTTCTAAATTAATTTTGGGGAGGTTCCGATGCGGGTGAGTTAAAGTGAGTGCCTTTCCACAGTACATGAGTTTTTAAAACTCTCAGAGAAAAGAAACATCATAGCGTGGTAAGGAATAAAAATACTCATTTCATTATTGAAATGGGATCATTTTAGAGATTACTAATAATATATGTTACGTCCTGTGTGCTTGACTGTTAAGTGAGAATGGACCTTTTATTTTAACACTCTCCAGTGGCACCTTATGAGATTATTTGACTTGAATTAAATGTCGGGAAATTCCGTGAAAATGGCATTCTAATTTTTCTCTATTTCAAGCTTCATTAAGTCTATTTGCACTTAGAAGTTGCAACCAAGATGTTAACATTTCAAATGCTTAAAAATGGAATACGTCTCACAATTTTAAAAGTAAAATAAAATAATGTAGCAGCAGACTTTTTTTTCCTTCTCCCCCCTTCCCCTCCCCCATCTCTAAGGGACCTTTCCAGGACTCTCCTGGTCTCCTGTTGATTTGATTAATGAATATTTTACCTATTAAAAGTAACCATTAATTATTGCAGCAATAATTGTATGTTTCAAATAAAAACTAATTAACATAATAAGTGGAAAAGCATCACGGCACATGAAGTGTGCTTGCAGTTCACTACGTCTGAAAGATCACGAGACGCCTTTTTGACATTTGTAGCTCTGCAACTAGTTACCAGCAATTATGTTCCATTTGGATAGAAATTAAGTATCTGATTTACAGCATTACTTTTTATATTCTGAGACATGAGCTACTAAGAATATTATGAGGATGTCTGCAATCACAGTGCACAGTAATATTCTCTTAATGAATTATGGTTATACCCTTCTACACAGCTGCCTGCTTCGTAGTTGCTGCTGGAGTTTTGGGTGGGTTTTCGGAGGAGGGGGCGCATGGGAGATGGCTTAAAAACCGGTTGATCAGGTGCTATCCCTTCTGCCAGAGGCAACCACAGGCTGAAGCAACTGTAGGTGGTAGCTTGTTGTTTAGCTGTGCCAGAGGTCTGAGGAGGCCCACGTCTAATGCATCTCTAATCGGACCAGCTTCTAATGGGACCAGGAAAGGCCACAGCTTGAATTTCTCTGCTGAGAGAGGATGCTAGTTGTGCTCGCCTGCCGGAGAGAGGGGGTTCGGGTGCAGGATGGTATGCAGAGAGCTCACACACCTTGTAAGAACGGAAAGGGAGCTGTGATGTTGTTCCTCACAGGCTGTATATGATCTTCAAGCTTCCCACTGAGAACGCTTACAGTATATGATCTTTTTTTTTAATCTTTTAAATAAAGAATTTCACAGATTCTGCAGTTGGTTTATAGTACTGTAAATTGGTATAAAGCAAGAAAGCAACTCTTAGGGCAACCTCAGGTAAGTTCTGGTCATCCAGATTACCCCACTGAGGAACAAAGGAACAGATCGGTTGCTTGGATCTGTCCACTACCTCGTGGTTATCCTAGAACATTTGATACTTGGTTAGTGCAAATTATTTGGGGGACAGAGGAATGGAAAGTTGTTTTGATTTCTGGCAAGGGAAGACTTTTCTTAAGGCCCTAGATTGTCTGTAATAAGGACCACAAGAGTAGCAAAGTAATATATTTTCAAATAGACAGCTGAAGATATGACTAAGTTGATCAAGTGTTTGGGTTGAGAACTTATGTCTTGTTCTTATTTGTGTGTTGTGTTATTTATATATAATATATGACATTGGAAAGTTATGCACACTCTCATTTTTCACTTTAATTGCCTATTTGAAGACAGCATGACAGATCCAAAGGTTGCTTTCAGCAACTGAGGAGCACTGTGGTCACTTACTAGTGTGCAATAATTAACTTAATTGCAGAAATTAGAACATTTTAAAGATTCAGGATCCATGACTGGACTCCATGCATTCTTCCTCTTTTCTGTTGTCCATATCTGAAATATCTTTTTCTTACATATGGTTATATCACAAATATTTTTTTTTAATTAAAGATACTTATCAGAAGATTTGCAAATCCTTGTGTTTATGTTTACTTGGCTATTTGTATTTAAATTAAAAACTGAAAATGTCAAATGGATCTACTCAGTTGTGTTGCTGAGCTACCATTTTAACCTGAAATCCTTTTAGTAATTATGCATTAAATTAGTACACGTGAAGCTGTAGTCCGAACCCTGTTTGGCTGGGCAATGGGAGGTAAGGGGTGGCCGTTACTTCTAAGAGTTCACAGTCTGAATTAAATAGTGGCAGCTTGCAAGGATGAAACAGGATTGCTTAGTAATAGTGTTATATAAAAAATGTTCTACTCTTCTGTTTGCTGTAAGACCGAAGCACAGATTTGTTTCTGCGTAGGTAATCTGAAGTAGCGTGCACTACCTTATCACCCAGCAAGATACCATTTTCTCATATGACAAAGCTCTGAGTTCTTGTGTTTCACAGAGTTTGTGTTATAAAATGGAGTTTCACATGTGCTGGTCTGCAGCAGTGAATGGATGCTGTTGGTTGTGGTGTTCTTGGAGTTTTGGTGCTTTCGTTTTCAACAGGCTGCTTTTGAACTTCTGTGACCTCCTTTTTCATATGGTCCCTCTTGCAGTGATATCCTCTGACTGCTTCTTACAGGTTCTGCAGTCATAACACTCAGTGAAGGTAAAATGCTGCAGTGTGGTGTCCCTGGGATCAAAGTGCGTTTCCTGTGAAGAGGCAGTTTTTACAAATTCCCATTTTCTTCAGAAACTTCCATGAAGACTGACTCACTTCCTTGTGAGGGGCACCTATGTGAACAGGCTAGTGTGTGCTAAACCAGGGTGTTAAGTCAGCAGATGCTGCTTTCTATGCCTTCCAGCTGCCTGTGTGTGCATTCCCAATATATACTACTTGGCTTTTTTTCCTGAGGCAGCCTTCATTTAAATAAACCTTCTATTTGATACTTCTTTTTGCTAACCACTTACCTA
This sequence comes from Calonectris borealis, assembly GCF_964195595.1. Taxonomy (NCBI): domain Eukaryota; kingdom Metazoa; phylum Chordata; class Aves; order Procellariiformes; family Procellariidae; genus Calonectris; species Calonectris borealis. Next base: position 133,222,233 of record NC_134313.1, read on the forward strand.
CATGCATAATATGTAATTTGCAGTTGTTAAGATTAATGCTAACTTTTTTGTGCTTGCAGGCTTTAGGAGAGGTCCACGGTAGTTTAAACTTTGGACTCTGATCTATGATGCCTTACCTTGGCTTTGGACTCCGTTATTCTTCTGCAGTAATGCAGCAATTGCAATCAATCAGTTGCTGAGTGGAAAGTACACAAGCCTGTTTAAGCAGCAGCAGACTGCCAGTAGAGCACTGTCAGCCTGAGAGAGCTGTCTCCCAGCAGGCCAAGACGACTGCCGTTTCGTGACCTTCTTGTAATATTTATGTGGCCTGTGTCTTTCAGAGTTTTTTTCCATGGCTTCATGCACTTATGAGGAATTTGATGGGGGAAATAAACTTTGCAGCTAACAGAAATTTTTGGAAGTCTGGGATAGACCAAACAGGGAGAATTTTGTACTAAAAAATATCCTGAAGCCTCTAGTGTTCACTGAAACTGTGACAGTTGAAATAAATACAGCGTTTTCTTGTTTGTACTTGCCTGAATATAGCTTTCTTAGTCATCTATTTAACGAGAGCTTAATCTGGAAATGTGGAAGAGTTTGATATCTAATCTGTTTCACACATTTGATAAGCCCATCTCTGTGGCATTTAACACCTTGATCTTGGAAAGAACTTAAACTTATGTGTAAATATTAAGGATTTCTTGAAGTCAGATAGGTTTAAAACTCTTGTAGAATCATGGTATTTATCCTCCAATGTTCTGTCTTTGAAGTGTAGAGCATCATCTTCTTTTTGGAGATGAGGGAAAATTTTTTTCTATTAAAAATATAATTAGGGGACCATGTTAATATCTGTAAAATCATGGTTGTCTGTGATCTTATCCTTTAAATTCATAAGAAGACCTGAATAACACTGCATTTGGAATTGAAACTCTGAAGTTCATAGTGGCTTCCTTGTAATGGAGGTTTTGCATGGAGAGCAGTTTCCAGTAACATTAAATTTATCTGTTTCTGGTTTTTTAAGCTACATCCATGTAAGAACAATTGCGGACTTTTGAGGAAGCCAACAGAAATGTTTGCCTTGGCACCATTAGTGAAGCGAGCTAGTTTCAAGGGAAGTGTAGGTTTTAATTAATTAGCTGAGCTGACTTATATCAGCCAGTTTTCAAGGCCAAGTGAAATACAAGACAGGGACCCTGCGAACCTGGTGGTAGGTGAGCGGAACATGTGTACGGATGTTCTGACAAAGCCAGTTGTGAGTCTGGGGACCTCTGTGTTGGCAGTTCACCTCAGTCTGATCTTGCACCGACCTTGCACGAAAAGGTGAGACTATCAGAAACATCTCTGAGTGACTTGGGAGAGAGGTCATACTGCGAGTCCTTGGTCCTTGTAAATGTAAGTTTTAGTGCTTTTAAAATCCTTTGCAGGGCCATTATTTTCGTAACATTTGAGGCATTTTGTTACTCTTTTTGAGATTAAATGGAAACAGAAATAACACCCTGGGGTTGGCAAGGGGAGTTTTGTCTTTTTGCTTTTGTTGCAACTATTTGCCTTAAGTAATGGCATGGCTGATAGAAGACATCAGTGAAATCTGTTGGAGGGCTACAGCTACCCAAAAATCTTGAAAATCCAGTCATTTCATTTGTATGTGAACCGGGATTCATATGTCCTTCTTTGGGTACTTGGACTCTTGTCAATTTGACCTCAACTTCTACCTGTTAAGTGGTGGCACAGTGGGGTAAAAGCAGCACTGGCCACTTCATATTCAAGACATTGAAGAGTAGTTTAAATTTTACCTCCTTTAAGTCATCATTTTTTCTTCTGAGACTATCTTTACCACTTTACTAGTGGTAGTGACCTTTCCTACTCCCTGTAAGAAGAAAGCTTGCGGTTGTAAAATAATGCCACTGAAATTTGTTAGCACTTTTCTGTGTGCCCTTTATAAAGTGAAAAGTGATTTTTTCAGTGATTTAAATGCAGCGACTTTATGAAAGTGAAGTTCTCATGTGAATTTGCTTATGATAACTTTCTTGTATCTTGTAGGGCAAAACTTTTTGCTCCATTATATAATAACGAAGATGTAGCAGGTATTTTTATGCAGAAATACTCATGCAGAACAAAGTTATATAATTGATGAAAACTATACTTACACAGGATGCATATGCCTTTTTTATTATTTTCTCTTTAAAATACTTCACCAGGTTAGGATTTTGCAGTGTTTCCAAGCTGCAAGTTATTTCTGCAGAGTGAGGTGATTTAGTAATCGTAACTTGGTTCAGTAGTCAGTGATTCAGTTTGTTAGAACACGCTCCACAGAAAATGCCTGGCTTCGTCTGAGCAGTTCAGAGATGGCGCAGTGCAATTTATGGTCTTAGCCTTAATTACACATTCATACTACTTGTCTGGTTGCCCAGTATGAAACAGGTTGTGGATGTGAGAAATTGGAGGTGTTTAATCCTATAGATGATTAGTTAAGTAACTCTCTCTTGTGGATGTTAGCACCCACACTTTGGTCTTTTGATAGTCAGGTGGTGGGACCCAGAACAAAACCCTGGGGTAGTTCATATGAAATCAAAATTTTATTTTAGTAGCATTTCATTAAAGAAAAAGAGAAGAAAAACAGGGTTTCCAAAATCTAACACCATAGTAAAATAAGAGGATATAGCTAAAAAAAACCCACAGCATTACAGAAAGTACATAGTACTTTTCTTCTTCCCGCTGTGGAATGAAATCAGTGGAACATAATGGTTATGAGAAGAGACAAATAATGAGGGCAGCTAATGTACAGTGGGTGGCAATTTGTTCTACCAGATTTAAAGTGTTACAGCAAAACTAATGAAGTAGCGAGTCTTCGATAGCCCATGTTATTTCAGGAAGTGAGGGTAACTAGTTAAAGTAATGCTAATCAACCAGTCCCTTCAAAATCTGTAGTTGTTTTTGTGTGTGTGCTGTCTGGGTATTTTTCTTATAAGAAAAGGAGCTCAAATCAGTCCTAGATTGTACTGCTTAAATACTTTTCAAGAAAAAGATTTGTCATCTGTGAGTGTTTAATCCATTATAGGGGTCTGTTTGGAAACTATTTAGGCTACTTTTGGCTGACTTTGACCAGCCTATGCGTGTTTGAGGAAACACTGACTAAACATTTAATATTATACAGGGCCATTTTATGAGATTGACAACAGATTTTTCCCTCTCCTGCTCCTCATCCCCAAGTCAGATAGTTGAGAGTGTTGGCTGATACCTAACATCCTGGTCAGCGGGGTAACGTGTCCAGAGACTGGCTTTGGGCAGCGTGTGTGGTGTTAGACAACAGGGCTAGTGTCTGTATGAATGTGCTTAGGTGTGAGAGAAGCAGAGCACTGGTAGTCCAGGCTTGAAGGTTCAGCATCAGGAAATACTGCTGCTTAATCTCACTGGAGCTGTGTTTGCTATCTTTTTAAAAAAAAAAAAAAAAAAAAAAGAAAAATGCTTATTATTGTCTTTTTTTTTTTTTTTTTTTTTTAAAGCAAGCCTGGGTTGGTTGCGGTCTTTTTGTAGTTGTTAACAATAATGGATATTCACCCTGTGCTCAAAAGTGTGCTAACTAACATCAAGAAAGTAAGTCGAGACTGTCTAAATTGCAGGTAAGATACAATAAGGCAGGGGGAGAGTCAGAGGCTGCAGGGAAGAGGGCAGTACAGGGAGAGAATTGTATATATGTTCAGTCCTGTGGTACAAGAGTGAACAAGGGGTTATAGACATCTCCATGTGCTTTTTAACTTGTTCATGTGTCGGGACATTTTGAGGGGAGAGGAGTGGGCAGCGTGACAGCGAGGGCAGGAGGGAGCGATGGGAGGCAGGATGAGTAGCAAGAACTGGGGTTAGGGAGGGGCAGGAGAGAGGAAAGGTGCTGGCAGGGGATGAGAAAGAGGGAATGGAGGTGGGAAGGAACAGACTGGTGGCATTTTAAGACAGTGAGAAAAAAGCTGGCAGTAGTGAGCAAAGTGTACATGTGCCCTGGATAGCAAGGCTGTGCAGGTTTTAGGTGGGTGCAGTGCAGCTGACGGTGCGGCTTTCGTGCCCCTCCACCTGGGGAAGGGCTGTGCCGCGGCTGCGTGGCTGCTGGCACCTGTGGCACAGCTGGCCTGGTCTCTGCTCTTTTCTGCTCTTCTCTGAGGGCCATGTGGTGGCCCCAGCGCAGGATTCTGTGCTTTCTTTTTGTCTTCTGTTATTATAGCTGGGGAAGAGTAATAATATCCAACAGTATTATGTATAGTTCCTGCTACAGTGCAGAAGTGAATGTGAAGTTCTCGTGACCGGCAACCCAGCAGGTGGTTGCAAGAGGAATAAAAATATGTCAAGCATTTTGAATGCTAAATTCATACAAGATTTTCTTGACCACCTCCTGGATTATTTTTTGGGGGAATTGGGATATACAACACAATTGACTTGAAATACATGTGAAGTCTGATATGTGGAGGAGGAAGGGATAGATGCACTGAATAGAGACTGTGTGCAGTGCATTCCTCCTGTGTCAGGCAGCACCTACTGAGAGACGGGACTCTGCTTTGTGCAGGTGCCAGCAGGCAAATCTCTCTGTGCTTTGATAATACACTCCTACAAAAGTTATGGAGCTTTTCATTTTTGTGTTTGCGTTTTCATCTTCAGCTGCTGTTATGGTGAGCTGCTGGCGAGCAGTGGAAGGGTGGTGGACTCCTCATTAGAGCTTTCCCTTGTCCTCTCCCACAGATACGTGCAGCACACTGATGTAAACCAGCCCCAATTTTGTCTCCTTCAGTCACAGAAACTGTTGTTTATAGATGGAGGTTAATCCCATTTAAGAACTGGATTAGCAAAGATGTAGTCGTTTAACCACAGATGCCTAAACTTGGGTTGAGGCCATTCTCAGATAGTCCTGGCTGGGATTAATGCTCTGCAGACATTCTGGATCAAGACAGTTTCATGGCAGGCCATGCACCACTGAGGTGTAAATCTAATGGAGCTCACCATGACAGCAGTTGCATGCTTGGCCTGCTAAATGACTTGTGGGTTTTGTAGAAACAAAGGCAAGTAAAAGATCCATGTGTGTTGCGTGAACCTAACTTCCTCAGAGGAGTGAAATATAAAGATAATATGGACGACAGCTGATGCTTTGCTGTCTTTGGTTAGCTTAATACAGAGTGTTGTGTGCTGGTAATTACTCCAGAATTTCCCCAGGCACCAGCAAGATCTGCTCCTTTTAAGGATAACAGACTTGGGGTTGCTGGTTGGATTGGCGCTTGTGCTTTTATCCCTCTTCTCTGAACTTCCTTAAAGGTATTTATGTCTTTAGGGACATATCAATAAAGGCATGTTAGCAAATCCTGGAGCCTGAGCTTTGCAGGAGCAAATGTAGGAAGAAAGATTGGGATCAGTCTGAGCTTTGAGGGGATGGGACAGAGGATTCCCTGCTCACTGAATAAAGACATTATCTGCTTTGGGCAGTGGTGTGACAAATGCACCTACCTCAAGCACAGTCCCCATTCAGTTTAGTTAAAAATCTTCCTTAAAGCAAGACAGCAGACACAGATTTCAAAATAATTGTATCATGTTTTAAAAACAAAACAAAACCCACAAAAACCACCAGAAGCAACTGATCAGGTCAAACAAATGTGGCTATCAAGATAATGAGCTTTTAAGAGTAACAATGCTTAAAGTTGTAGGATGAAGCGAGAACAATCCAAAATATGGGTCTTGCTTGGAGTTCCTCTCCCCCCAACACAAAGTAGATGCTTCTCAGAAATAAAAGATGGAAAGCAGCAGTGCTACGGGGAGCCATTTAGTAAAAGCAGTTTGTATTCTTTATAGTTAAAATGCAGAAGTTGCACCCAGAATTGCTTTTAAAGTAATGCATAAAATATGTTGTTAATGACTATGTAGTAATCTGCACAGGCATGATGCACATTTTCCATTGGGAACTTTTGAAGTCTGTTTATGCTTAGCTCCTAAAGGTGCATTTCTACAGTGTAGGGCAAGGCTGTATTTGAAATCTCAAGATAATCCTGTTTTTTGGTATAAGAAAACTACGTAAACTATGGGCATACTCCCTTGGTTTTAGTTTCAGAAATTTAAACCAAGACTACTTCTTTGTTAGATAAAAGCAAAACTTAACTGAAAAGGACAATGAAAACAGTGATTGAAAACATATTCTTTCATTTGAGTGAGAAAGTTAGCACTCAAGGGAATTGGATTGTGTTTGCTTCAGGGCTTTCGGTGGGCAACGCTCTGCTTGGCAAGCATTTTGCTTCAAGTGCATTTTTGTATGAGTTTTCTGATTGAGAGCTTCAGAAAATAATCTGTAGAGAAGGGAGAAAGCAAAACTCAGAGATGCAGAAGAAAAGTATCAACTCCCAGCTTAAGAGATCTAATCACTCTTGAAACATCTCAAAATGTGTCAACCATATTTAGAAACAGCTACATTAAAGAAGAAGAAAGCTTGATCCTTTTAACACTGTAAATCATGGAAAGCAGTGAAAACTAACATTTATGAGGGATTGTGAAAGCTTGTGTGACAGTTGGAAATTACATCACTGTTGATGTTTCAAATTCTTGTGTAAAGTAATGCAATACTGTGTTTATGAATGAATGAACAAATGATTGTGCTGTGCTAAGCATACTCTATATGGATAAAACTGGGTTGAGCTATTTTCTCTCTTATCTTTGCTTATGTTACTTTGCAGTATACAGTCCCATATGTTTCAATGTAAATACAGAAAACTCAATTCAGTGTATGTATTTTTTGTTGCAGATACAGACCCACGTGTATTAGAGAAACAAGAACTTCAGCAGCCAACCTATGTTGCTTTAAGTTACATTAACAGGTAAGTGTGGTTATTTTTCAGGTATAACTGATCTTGGTTTGCACAATATGTGTATATATGCATATGCCAAAATGGTATGCTTATGTATGCATTCTGTTTTGTTTCATATTATATGACACTATGGTAACACCTGTTTTGGAAAGACAGTTGAACTAAAATTTAACTAAATTTTTTATCACTTTTTATACAGGGCACAAGTAGCCCTTCAGCTGCACTGCTCCAATACTTAGGGGATGAGGTTTTAGCCTGTTACATTTAAGCTAAATCTTATGCAAAACAAGATAATTTGTCTTTGCTTAGTTTTCTACTTTCTTGTACTCCACACAAGTGAGTGGAGAAAGAAATTTTTTTTTCCAATCAAAAGTGAAATTTAGCTGATAATAGTCCAACATGTAAGAGAATTTTTTACAGTACTTCAGAAGTTTTTCAACCACAGTTTTATCTTAAAAAATCTTGCTTACCAGCCCTATATAACCTAAAACTTGAAAAATTTAAGAAATTAAACCGATTTTTAAAGCATTTATCTAAATAACAGAGCCTTGGCTTTTCAGTTATTGACTGGTGGCAGAATTGAAACCTCCAGAGTACTCCAGCATGGAGGAATGGAAGGGTTGCTCGTGTCTCAGGCTGTGTTATGGTAAAGAGCAGCTTGAGAGCTGCTCCTTATTTTCCCTTTCACCTAAGCACATCGCAGGATTCCATGGAGGTAGAGTATTTTTACTCTGGGAGGAGAGTGACCCATGGAGCATGCTGCATGGGAGGGAAAGATGGCAAGGTTTTGTGCAGTTGCAGTGCCCCTTTTTCAGTATGTTTGTCAAACTGTCTTCTAATTCTAAATGAACACTGTACAGGAAGTGTAATTCCTCATTTAAAACCCTTTTTCCTGTTCTGGGTAAATCAACATGTTGCTATTCTGGGATTATTTTGCCTTCCTTTACATCATATAGTTTTTTTGATCAGGTGTACTGTGGTTGAAAGTTCCAGTTAGTTGCATTTTGGAAATGCATTTCTCGGAAAATATTCTGTGTGGGATTATTGGCTTTTATAGATGGGACACCAGTTTCCTTTTGTATCTTTGCTATCCAGAGGATGAGATACAAACTCACAAGCCTGGAAGATTAACCCAAAATTTAATTCAGGGTAGACTGAGTTGATTCAAACTCTCATGGGTCATACATAACACAAAATTTTTCTTTCTAATTCTACTTCATGTTAAAAATGGGGGGGGGGAAAAAAACCACGAACAAACCCAACAAACTTTTTCAGACACAGAATCCACCATTTGGCTTTGTATACTATTTGCTGTAGAGAAAGAGTGTCAGTGGTGGGGAAAAAGAAGGCTTTGAGGTATGAAAGTAAGAAGTGGTGTTCACTTGGTAAAATGACTAATTTTTCTCCACTGCATGAGACTATGATGATTAAGAATAGCTGGTATTGACGTGATTTCCTACTTGGCAAGTAACTCCTGTTCTTCCTGGAGACAGTCCTACCCTTTAAAGCATATTTTGAAATTAACCATGACCCTTTTTAATATTTATTTCTGTTGATCTCATTTAATGTATAAAACTTCTTGGGTTTTTTTCAATATGTAGGCTTGGTATGTTGTTGTGTATGTTGGTATGTTTCCCTCTTTCCATTATATACTTGGGCGTTTTCTCTTGTTGCTTCTGTGGTTATTTTACTTAATGTCAGGGAGAGGGAAGTTTTTTAGAAAATTACAGAAAAGCTGTTTTAAGACCACAGAAAGAGCCATGGGACTTGATTGTCCGATTTGGAATCAGACTACTTTTAAAGTAGTTTGAAAGTGATACCTCATCTAGATTTCATTATTTTGGCACCCTTTTTAACTGAGTTCTGTGTGACTGAGACAGTTTTAGTTACTCACTACATATTTTGTCCAAACTTTCTTATGCTTTCAATTCTGAGAAGTAATTCTGCAGAACTGAATTGAGTTGTTCTTATAGTAAAACCAAATCTGAATTGACTCTTATTTAAACCAGCTGCCATTTAATTGCTCTTTTAATTGTATTTTAATTTTTTCCAAAGTGCTGATGTCTTTCTTTGAACCACCTGCTCTATGCAGCTCAAGCTCTTGAGGGAGCAGCAATATCCATTACACTACAAGACATGCCTTTCTATTTCCCACTACATATGCCAGAGCCGAGTTCTGCTTTGTTGTCCCAGGCTATGAACTCAGATTTTGTAGCCTAATACATGTCATAAACATGTTGCATACTGTTAGATATCAAACACCAGATACTGCTGCACTTTTTTTAAACCCATGTTTTTATGGCTTCCAAGTGGAACTGAACTTAGCTTGGTTCCTGCTGTGAGTTCCAGACCTTAAAACAATCTTCCTCTGCAGGTTTGTATATTCAATATGTTCTGTGTGGGCCATACGCTCTCGTGGAGCCTGGGAAAATAGGGACTTCTGATTCTCAGGGGCTGTCAAAATTGTATGATAAGATGTACACTTAATATATGTTGTGGTAGAAAGATTAAGTGGGTGTGCTTTATGCTCTGCTGATTGCCCTGTTGTATGGTGGCTATTATAAGCTAAAACAAAACAAAACATAAATCTGGGTTGTCTGATTTGATAGCTGGGAGGATAAAGTGTCAGTGAAGCAGATAGTAGAGATGGAAGGGTACAGGAGTCTTTGTTTCCAACCTGAAACATACTCTTGTTTCCATTTCCTTTCTACCCCTGGTTATTTTCTCAGGCATATTAATATGGCAATATTGTATGTGCCCTTAAGTTCTGAAACAACCTTCAGCTTGTGGGTGTCTGAATCTGTAAGGCTCCGTCTCTTTCTCTGCTGGAGATTTACTGCCATTACAGCTTCAGTAACTACACACAGATGCAGCTTCCATAGTGTGTGATCCTCATGTAGACAGATAAGGTTCCTTTTAAAACTAGTGGACAAAATATAAATTATAGGTCATAATGGTTTATTATCACTACATCAAACACTTGCACCAGGCACTGACTGAATTGCCGCAAATCCTTTTCTCAGACGAAGTTTAGTGTAGCCTTAATGCACTCCCCAGTATTGATGATTGTTCCCTGCTTACTTTCCGTTTGCTTTCTTAGAAGTCAAAATTGGAGTCAGTAAGGCACACTACTGCCAAAGCAGATGCAGTTCATCTGCTTCCATCCTATAAATACAGGAGTGGTTTGTCTGCAAGGAGTTCAATGGTGCTACTGAATGAATGGGATACTGGCTGTGTTCTGTCAGGAGTAGTTGCAAATGAGCGCTTGGGCCCACATCCTCCAGTACTTCGTAGTGGTATTTCCTTTGTATATGGGTCAAGACACCTTGAGGGAGCAGCAATATCCATTATACTACAAGACATGCCTTTCTATTTCCCACTTTATATTTTATATTGCATTGAAATGCAATGATTAGCAGCAATAATTAATATTGCCTATACTACTATTTAGATACAGTATTTATAGCTTCAAGTTAATTAACATGACTATGAATTTTGCTTGGTGTTTATTGGAACCTACATAGTGCTGTTTGTGCCTGAGTCTGTTGGTCTGGGGACTTTTGCGGCGATGGTTCTCCAGTTTGCTGTATTACGGTGGAACGTGAAGCCCTGGCGTTGCAGCATACTGTCGAGGCTTTTAGGCTTGTACAGTCTAATGGAGAGAGACTCCTCAGTATTTGCGTATTCTAAGATTTGTTTAATATGGATACTGCTGGTTACCTGTTAGTGATGAAAGCAGCTGTTGTGGGAACAGGTTTGGTTTTTTTAAAAAAAACAAAACAAACGTCCCATCGTTATTGGCACAAGTGAGAAGACAACAGAGGCATACAGATACTTCCTCTGGCTAAAAAGGTAATACTAAAAAAAAAATGCTAAAAATAAAAAGCTTTGATTCCAAAACTTAATGAATGAAAAATCCTTTACAATTAAGTTTTAAAGGAGATATTTCAACTTTGAGATAGTAAGTACCAGAAATAGGAAGAAAGCATAAATTCCTTTCACCTTCAAAATATAAGGTGGGAAGTGCCATAGTAACTTGTATTAATTGGAAGCATATGCTGTAAACAGAACAACTAAATGTGCATTTAATACAGTTTCTATAAAATACCTTTTCCTTAGATACAGAAATTGCTTTGATTAAAAATTTTCATCGTGGTGGGGAAAAAAGAAACTAGAATGCACCTACAACTGAAACAACAAATCACCTAATAGCTATATTAGGGAAATGTTGAAAGCAAAGACTGTTGTAATCTTAAAATCTTTATAAAGCTACCAAAATACTTTTCATTACATTAATCCTAGATTCTTTTTTGAGTGATTTTCTGCTGATAATTGAGATCATACAAGAAAGGTTATATAATAAAATAGGTTTTAAGCATCGATCCTGCAAGCAGTTACAGCACACCGGGGTGAATGTTTTCAGGATTGCCTGTAAGCAGTCTGTTGAATGTCTATAAAGTTTATTCTTGTGCACAACTGGCAGCACAAGTGAAGCCTGTGATCAAAACTGGGTGGCATTCTTGGGTGAACAGTCCAAGGTTGTCCTTGCACATCTCTGAGCCCATCCTAACATTTTTGCTCCTCCCTCCAGATTTTCTTTTTAAGTAGCAAGATTTTGCCTCACTGTTACCATTATAAATTCCTGTAGGCTCCAGGCTTCTCCCCCCATTTCCCTTTCCTCTCAGTGGTCATTGACTTCTCAAGAACAGATTCCCCTACTCTGCTTCCTTTTTTAATACCACTAGAAGTAAAATCAATCATTTCTGTGAGCATACACATTTGTGAAAGGAATTAATTGCATGTAAAGTTCCAACCGCTGCAAATTGTCCCTGTGTCTTGTCCAGCTCACTAATTCTGGTTCTACTGCTATTACCTATTTTTTCCAGGAGTAAAATTAACAACCAACACCATAGGATTTAATGATCATTTGAAAGTTATTTTAAAAAGTGGTAAGGCTTTAAGTAGTGATATATTTAGTATGCACTATGTTACTAATGCAATAACAAGAAGAATGTTTTGGATTTGGAGGCAATGCCCATTGACTACATGTGGTTTCTTAGCAGTGCATCCAAGCCACATGGTATGGTCCTTTATTTCTTTGGCCTTAACTTTTTTTGTTAAGGTACTATGCTCAGCGCCGGATAGAAATGTAAAGTGCTTCTTACTCCTTTCTATCTTGCCATTGGCCACTTCCATTCATATCTGTTCTTTATCACTAGGGTTATCTTCGGCTGTGTGTTTAGTGGGTTTCTTCTGACAGTTGATTCTGTGTATGCATTTAGTTGTAAACAGTTAAACATGCTTTCAGTAAGTATAGCGATTTGATGTTAAACCTACCTACGCAACACATGGCGCTTTTTCCTGTGGTTCTGCTATGACAGATTTTCCTGGGGTAAGCTATCAGCAGTAGTTAAATAAGAAGCTAATAAAAGACTGTAGCCTCTCAGAGGTCATACTCAATAACTGGATGAGCCACCAAAAAGCTCTATAAAACATTTTCTCAGCAGCAGTGCAAATCCTGTTGCTTCCTTTTTTCTAAGAGCGTGAGCATTAAGTTGTGGAAGACCAAGATTCAGTTTCTTCCTTTCTGATCCCTTAGGAATGTTTTAATTATAAGACTATTAACTGGCTTGAGGTAGGTCACCATTTCTCCTTTTGACATTCCTTCTCTTTGCCTCTTGATGTCTGTGTGCCGTCATTGGAATGGCAGTTGGGGCACAGTTTGGAATCAAACTTAAAGTCATGAGGCTGGAGAGAAGTAAGTTTGTTTCTCCTTACTTGCTTTCTCAATGGATGCTTTTTCAGAAGGCGTATGCAAAATGGAGCAATTTTGAAACAGGGAGCATCTTCCTCTAAAATAAGTATTCACAGCATCATTCACCTGATAAGCAGAAGATCAGACTTCAAGTCCTTTTAATTCAAAGATTTCAACTTTGAAGGTGTATTATTGGTGGTACATTATAGATTAATTGAGGCATGCTACAAGTAAAGATTTAAAAACTGATTATTAATCTCAAAATAGTTAATTTGACTTTCTGAATGAAAAAGCAAAATTTAAAAAAAAAACGTAACTAAAAGAAAACCATCCTAACTTTTTCCCAGTATAGCATACACTGTCCTAATTCTCATGTCATGATTCAGAAGCAAAAGGGTAGAGACAAGAAAGACTTTTTCCATTTTAGGAATCCTACTGGAGATCAGATTTTCTGCACAAGAAAATCCAAGCCAGTGAATCTGATAAACTATTGCTGTGCCACCTGTTCAGGCTTGCTACATTTTATTATGACTAGTACCACAGTTCTTGCCCTTTGTCTTAACGTTTAACTTTTCCTTTCTGTAACATGATACTGTCTTATTTGAATTGAATATCACAATATTCAAGCTCTGTAAAAGTGCAGTGATTCCCTCAGAATATTGATTCTCATCACGTTGAAGGTGCATGCCGATGCTTCCAGTAGCTGCTGGATTGAATGTGTGTGACAGAATACAGAAACGAAGGGATCAAAGTAACATGTCAATTGCCAGATAATATTTTTCTGTCTTAGCTTATTTTTAGGTTTGCAGTGACCAAGTAGATCATGTGTTTTTATTCATGTAGCCATATCTTTATGCTCTGCTATTTGACTTGTTCTGGAGATGGAACAAGACAAACTTCAGATGATAATTCAAACAAGATGTGCAGAAATGAATGTTAGTTAGGGTAAGGGGAATGCCTTTCGGTTTAGAAGAATTTATGCAGTTGGCTTTGTTTTCTCTTTCTCTTTTTATCAGTTTCAAGCTAAGTGAAACTGAAGATTTATATAATGTACAGCTCTTTTATTTCATGTCAGCAGTAAAGATCAAAAAGCAGATTGGCATTTTAAGGAAAAGCCCTGTTACCATGCCCTAAAATAAAAATTACATGATGAATTAAAACGTGTAGGACACTGAAAGAATGTGTTGTTGTGGGGTTGTTTTTTGTTTTTAATTGAGAGGTAATTAGCTTTCTTCTGGCAATGCTTGTATGGAAGACTCGGGGACAGCAAAAATACCATCTCATGAAAGAAGCGTTGCCAAGTCAGCATTGTTCCTTGTGAGTGTGCATATACACACCTCTGTGTCTGTAGTTTAGTTAGCAGACACTAGAGCCGTCAGTATAAATCCTCAAGACTTTCAGGATTCTTGTCTTTATCGGTATTTCTTCATCTTTTGTCAGTGGCATGCCAAAATTGATGAAAAAATCACCTTGTCTTTCTGGCACTGGTTTTTGTCTTCGCCGGTTTCAATTCCCAGCTTTCTGCGTAGGTCTCCTGCACAGGTCACTTCGTTTCGGGAAGGGAGGGGAGAAATTCTTCAGTTTCCCTTGCTTTAAAAAGGAGGGCATTTCTTTTCTGTGGTGTTTAAATTTGATCATAAGCAGTAGTAATGCTCTCAGAAGGACTGTGTGTTTACTGTATGAAAACATTGTATTCAGATATCTCACTGTCAGCTATATGGGGTAACAGCTCTCTCAGTATCTATTTCTGTGTATGACAGCACAATGAGGTGCTTATTCTTATTAGACTCTGGTAATAACATACATTTATTTTTTATATTATAGTTATTTAACATACTCACAAAGCTATTTGAAAAACAAACTAATGTGCCAGTTTCATATCCTCTGCAGAAATAAGAATTTGTGGAAACTCTATTATGCTTTTATTTCAAAGTGAAGGATGAGCAAAAATTTTACATTTGTGCATTAGCTTTCTTTCAAGCACAATCTGAGATAAAATGGCTGAAAACAGGGGCTGTTCTTCCTATCTTTACCACTCACAGAAATGGCTGCTGTATACAGCTAGTTACCTCCTATCCTGATATGTTTTTTTCTTTAAATCACCATCAACAACAGCAACAAAACATTACATGCACAAGAGAAAATTACAGGCGCAGTAGATAACTTTTTAGGAAAGGCCCTTGCAGTCCAGTGTTTTGCTGAAAGCTTGTCGTGATCATCTGAGCTACATGTGATGACTTACAGATTGGCAAACTTACCACCCCTGGAATCCCGTGCTGGTCCACACCAGCTGCTGGTAATATTCATTGACTGTGGTCTGAATTTTTTTAATCGAAAGTTTACTTATCACTGGTCTTTTGTACGAAAATAGTTGTGCTTCTTTTTCTAACTTCGTTACTTTTTGAAAAAATCAGTAATATTTCAGGGTAATGCTATCCATTTAGATTTGTTGCAGAAAAGCATGCATAGGATTAATCTACAGTAAGACTAAAAATGAAATTTTCAAATAAATTTAGTAGTTCAAAATGCAAATTATTGCATTACTTTTTTTCCCCCTATATTAGCTTTTAGATATGTTAGTACATTGCATCTTCCTAGATTCCTTCCAGTAATGAGTATCCCACTAATTTGTAATTTATTAAAATGTAACAAACTGCATTCTGGTATAATTCGTGAAGCTCTGGCTATGGGTGCTTGATGTTTCCCTCCCTTCTCCTGCATTCTCATTTTTGCATATAACGCCTCCAGGTGAGGGCTCTCACACATCATTTGCAAAGTCTTGTTTAGTATTCAATGAGGGACGGGGACTGTGAGCATAAAGGCCGTGTAACAAAGTAGAGTTGCAGCACAGAGTATGTCTTTGCATCTTGTTGTAGACGTTCAGAAGTAGGGCTGCAGTTTAGAGGTTGCATACCAAGGCTGTCCAAGTCATGCTTTACAACAGGCTATAGCCAAGTCTAGAGATGAAGTGCAGATGAGAGAATATTCTTAGTGCTGGAGAACTTGGCTGGTGAGGAAAGAATTTTGATGTCATCTTCCGCTACATAAAATCTACTCCAAAGTGTTAGTCTCAGCCTTAATTTTCATTAAATATTTTTGCGGTTGGGTTGACCTCTCAATTTGATTTTGAGCCAGAGAGAAAGTTTGTATATCCTGCAAAGATGCATTTATTATCCCACCACTTCCTCCGCAATACTCCAGTGTCCCAAGAAATGGAGACCAGGTGGAGAGCTTGACGGAGTTGGCTTCTTCCCTTATGTTCCTAATGAGGCCAGGGGCACGTTCAGCAGGCCGACAAGGGAGTTTTGCAGTCCATCAGCAAGTCCATCTTGGAAGATGGTTCTCCGAGATCCAAGACGGGAATAACACAGGTTGTAACAGTCGCCAAGCACCTTCAATACAGAGCTGACAGGAACCTGAGTTGAGCACTGGAATCCCAACTAGGCTTCATGCCATGGAAATGCAAAACAAAATGAAGGTTAAAACTGAAGTCAACTGAAAGCAACTTGGGGATATGAAAGATGAGAGTAAAAGAGAGCAATGAGGATATATGTTATGACAAGGAATTAGTGAAGCTTGACTGCCTTGATTGTGAGCAGATATTCTATAGTAAAGGAACTGTTAATATGATCAAAACAGAAGTAAGAAGAAAAGGTTCCTGTGTAACTGAATTTTATTTGGCTTTTGATTTTCCTTTGGAGCTGCTCTCATAAACTTGCAAAGTGCTATTAGCACTAAGAGGAGGAAGCCCTGGCACATCATCTGTGAAATTTTTTTTTATCTAGTTATTTTTGCTAAGATAGTATGGCATCATGTAATCAAAATAATAATTTTTCAACAGTGTAGAGACATATGCAAAACCATGGGACTACCTTTTTTTTTGGATGTTGATATGCACGCAAAAACAGGATAGATTGCTCTGATCTTGTCCTTGGATTTTTCTGAAACTTCTTGTCCACACCTCAAAGTGAAGAAAATTTACAAGGCTGTAAAAGTGAGAATTTGCGTGATGAAGTAGAAATAAAACCCTGAAACTGGTGCGCATACATGGGCTACTTCTGATATACAGCTGTTGAATGTGTTTGTGAATACAGGTGGACAGTTACATACCTTTGACTTCTGAAAGTCTAACTCTAATTCAATGCATTTTAACAATAGTTGTTGGCATTACACGTTGTTTAAGCGACCTGTGTTGGATTAAGGTGGCCTGAAACAGTCAAAAGCTTCCTCAGTTCAGCGAACAAACGCTACTGAAGGGAGGCTTATTCAATTAATTTGGCTTGGTTATAGTACAATTAGTCAGGCTGATTAATACTTTCTGAGTTTTGGTTTCCCTGAAGCAATACATTTGCAGACACTAGATTTCTTGTTCTAATTTCCCAGAGAACTGGGAAAGGTTGTCTTTCTTTGTTATTGTTGGGGGTTTGTTTTTTAAAATCAGGCACATCTTTTTTCCCCAAGTGGTGTATGAGGGTACAGGCAGAGATGGAAATAACTACAACAGTAATTCCATCTACAGGTGTAGGTGGTCCACAGGGGTAGACACTGCTGATTTGTCTGTGATTTACGGAGGAATTGTTATTGGTTTGCCTTGCATAGCTGTTTAATTATCTAGTCATTTCTAACTAGAGTAGCTTTTGTAATGTATGTGAAAGTGTAACAGAGAGGGAAATGGTTGTGGATTGTGGTACATGCTCTACAGTCTTGGCACTACCATCTGTACCAACATGGAGAGGTATTTTGGTGAGACTAGCCTCATCATCATGAGTTTGCATGACAGCCCATGTTAAACTCTCTTTCCTGTAATAGCGTGACCTTTCTTTTTCAACATACCATTATTTCTTTGGTATCTTTCCCTGTGGTATACCACAGGGAATAGTGAAGATTTGAGTAATTTCCCTCTGATTTTCTTTTAATACTGTTAGACTGAGATTATTGAATCTGGGCTTTTTAGTGTGGTTTTTTGTTGTCATTCTTCCAGCTTGTCCTCCATATAATCTTTTCCTGGCCTTTCTTAATGTGTCAGGTGTATTAATCTATATTTCTAATGAAATTGTCATAATGAGGCCTGCAGCCTGTTTTGTTTGTAACAGTGAAGCTCAAGGATCACTAATACTTTGTAGCTGGCTTCTGCTCCCACTTTCTTCTCTGTTCTTTCTGCTGCCCCAGCTTCTTCAGGCTTCTGCCACTCTCTCCTATGTCCCCCTCTGTTGCTGGCTGGGCAATGCTAGCCGTTTATTGGCCTTGAGGAGAGCGTGTAATCTTGGTGCCTCTGTAAAACTGACGAAGGGGCGCTCTGGATGGAGGTGCAGAAAAGGTGGGTTGTTCCACAGTTGCATGTAAGTAACATTTCACATGTGCCACCATCAGTGTCGGGGACTGACTCAGTAACTTTTCACAAGAACTCTTGAGCTGGGCATATGCTGGTTTTATTACTTGCTTTTGTAGTGTGGATAGCGAGACCATTCCTGTTAACATCCAGTTCACCCATAGCTCCTGTGGTGGTTGTGCATTCCTTGACAATTTGTGGTAGTAAGTTCCCCTGCTGCTACACACAATGTAAAGTAATTTCAACAAAACCAGAGTTTTTGTTGAAAGCAGTTTCCTTCCCTGCACTAACTTCCAGTGTGAAACATTCTTAATAAAGGGTAAAACATCCCTCTGCTCAAGGTGAGTCTATGCATTTATGTGTGACTTCGTTTTCTACTGTTTCTTATTTGATTTGCTCACATGCCAATTCTAAAAGGTCAGTATTTACCAAAAGTTGTTAAGCAGTTTAAACCAGGTCAGCTGGGCAGTGCTATTTGCCAGAGGTAGCTAAACAGTTTCTGTCCTCTCTATAGAGGATTATCAGGGCTGATGTTGACTTTTTAACCACAGAGCTTGAATATAAGAGCCTGTTTTGAATAATTTCAGCACTGAAATGTTGAGCTTCTGCTTTTAATGTGATCTTTGGGATCTGACCGACTACAGAAATACTGTCTGTTACCTTTGCTGAGATCCTAGAAACGCTCTGAATTTGCACCCAATGCTATATAGCAACTCCTTAATTAAAAGAAAACCAAGAGTGTTACCATTTTCAATAATGAAAAAATACCTCTTGCTAAATGTAATTCTCATAATCTGCTAAATATACTGTAAAAATGACATTTTGTGGGGGATTTCAAGTACACGCAGGGGAGTACTTAGGTTTCCTGTTCCCATTAATTTTGCCGTGTAAACCATATCCCTTTATTTTTTATAATTTTTCTACTGATTTCTCTTTCACAGTTCTTAGTCATTATGCACCCAGAGGTTGCCCTTTTTTTGTTGTTGTTGTTGCTGTTTGCTCTTTAATGTGGAAAGCTGGAAAAAAGGTTTGTAGAAGCACATGGTACAGTTCTATAAAATTAATGTATTCTTCATTGTGCTAGTAGAAGAAATATATAACCAATAGGTAAGAACTCCTAATTTTTCTTTTAATGCTCCATGTAGTGCAGCCTCATTTATTCTTATTGGCACCTAAGGTCCTGTGCACATAATTGAACATTTGCATTGTACATTTTAAGGGCCTGTGAAATGTTGCTGGTAGTTTTGATTTTGTCCATCTGGTTCAGTTAGAACAGTGTAACTCAGCACAGCGAGGCTGGAAATTGTAGGCAGTACCACTGCTCTACTGGAAACCAGTGTACATCCTTTTCAGTTAATAGTGATTTCCCTTTAGACGTAGGGCCAGTCCAGTAAGGGCCCTTGACAGGAATAGTAGATTGACTTCAGGTGTATCCACCTCGAAATCTGTTATAGGAAACTTCCTGTCACAGTTTCTAATTGACTTCTTTTACACATCACATCTGCATAAATAAGGACTAACTACAGTCACCTAAGCAGCTTGTGAGAGATCAGAGTTGACTATCTTCCTACATGACTCGGACCATTAATGTTATGAAACTTATTTTTTCTTTAACAGTATTTTGTGCAAGGATTAAATCATTCCCAAGACTAAATGTAACACAGATTTAGTTTTGATTTCAGAGGACAAAATTTACAAGATTTTGCTTACATGATATGCAATATAAAATAACCACCTACGTCCTTTCCCAAAAGTATAGTAATATAGGGATTTTTTATTTTAATTATTGTTTTAATATGATTGAGAAGTAAGGAAACATTGCCAGTAGTGCAAGCTTTATAGGAAAAGATGTCACATGTTCAATGAACTAGGCAATTAAGTGCATTTTGGCTTTGTATTCATGTGATCCATAAAAGATGTTCAGTTTCCTCATTATTGTTTTTCCTTTCCCTTTGCTACCTCAGTGATGGTATATGCAGGCAGAAAATACTGCTTCAGTAAAGTTTGGGCTTAGTTATTTCACATCCTGAATGTCTAAAAAGCATGCTGGGGGTTTTGTGTATGTGTTGTGATGAAAAGGCTTACAGTTTTGTAGTAAATGATTATGATAGGGAAAGACAAGAACTATGGCACAGAGGTATTCTATCCGCATTTCTTGAAAATAGTTTCTTGGCAAAAATTGTAATAAAGAAGTAGTCCATTAACCGTGAACAATTTTTGATTTGTTACAGCAGTAATTGTATGCATACTGCTTGTCAATGCATGTTCTCACATATGGTATAAAACTAAAACATTGCTATCTGAAGAGTTCTTTATTTTTGCTGATGTCCTCATTTTGTTTGAGACATCGTTTATTGGGGCAGCATGTAGGGCACAGTGAAACTTTCACGATGAAACCTGAAACTGGATGAAACAAACCTGAAGGTTGGATCAAGTTCACAAGAACATTTGCTGAGGTTTGTAAGTCTGGGTTGAATTTGCAGCCAATCTGTGCTCACTTACTGTGCATTGAAAGAACCACAAGAAATGTATTGGTTTCATATGGTTTCAGCCATCAGTCATATCACACTACTGGTGACTTCAGTAAAAGCTGGACATTGCTTGCTCAAACTCCAGTGAAAGTGAACTGAGGTCCGTGTAAAGTGATTTAAAAAGTCAGGTGTGGTAAGTGGTTTGAAAGTATCATCAGGTAGGAAGAAGACAGAAAGCAAGAGGCTTTTGTGCTCCCAAAAGCACGAAGAGGAGAGGCAGGCGTAGGCAGGATCTCCCATCACACTTGAGAAACTCCCACGTGGTCATTACTGGGCTGCAGTACAAGTGTCAGGATTGGACCGTGCATGCAAGGTGGGGTTTTTGTTGACAGGGAAAGGCTGATGAGCAAAAGTGAGGATAGCTTCCCCTTGCGGGTACAAACATGAGAGTTTTGTGGAGGATTTCTTCTAGTCAGGAAAATGAGGGAGAAATTTTAATTGCGGGATATGAGTATTTGGGGGGAGTAAAAGACTGGATCAGATGAGTTATAGGATGACTAAAACCTATAAAGAAAGGAGAATTCAAGGGAGGGGGTACACAAACTGAGTCTAGGAAGAGTCCTTCAGTGTGATGGGTGGGGGCCAGTGTCTCATTTTGGCAGTTAGAGAAGGGAGGCACTAAATTTCTCACTGAAGAGTTATTTCTGGATCCTGATGACTAGATGTAAAAGGAAAGCTTTCTATTTTGAACCATCTCTAGCAAATACAATCTCGCTGCTCGGAGAACTTTGTTTCCTCATCCTGAGAAGATATTGGTGCTTGCAGCTCTGCTTGTGAGCACCGTGTCACAGGAGAAGTCGCGTGGATGCATGTTTGAATATCTAGGACTTGGTATTGTTCTTTTTGAGGTAATGCTGCTAACAAATAGTTCCCTTTTTATTTCTCTGTCAACAATGCTGAAATCAAATTAGCACTTGAAGCTGCTGAACTTTGATTTTAGTTCCAAAATACGTGGAAATGTATTTGGCAAAAGAAAATTCAATAATAAATAAAAAGGGATCTCCCAAAACATATGTAGGAAGCCTGGTTTCTGGGAACCCACCATACTTCATGCCAATCAGAGTTGTGGAACCTGCTGGCCATTTTTCACGAAGCTTAACAGTAGGGTAGAGGTCTTAAAAGTTAGATAAATTACTCTAATCTTCATCTAATAAGTTGTTGGCTGGGCAAGAAAGACGCAAATGAATGCTCTGGGTACTGAGGGAAAGGACTCAGCTGCTAAATGCTGTCTGTTAATGCAGCCCTGGAGTAGCCTTGGCACGTAGAAGTTTAGAGAAAGCAGGTTTCCATTATTTTTGCTGGTCATAGGCAATTTGTTTTCTCTCCATATCATTTAATGGAAAACTCTCTTCGGCCTTCTGTTTGGCGCTCTAACGTTTCTCGCAGTACTTCCCAGAACTAATGGTTAGTCCTTGGGGAATTCACTAAGCATCTATGAGAAATCAAGTGCCTTACTATAATGCTGGCTTCAGATCAGTGGGAGTTGTAAAGAACAGCGTAAGGTAGAAACAGTTCTAGGAGGAACTGACCACACAAATAATCACCCAGATATCCAAGAAACCTCACAAATTAAATCTTCCGGTTATGTCTCTTTGGCACCTGTCTTCCTGAAGATACTGCACGCTGCAGACAAAGGCAGGCAAAGTCTGTGGAGCTGAAATTGGGACTGGGGATCCCATGGTAGCCATGACAGAGAACGGCATCTACAGGGACAAATGCTGCCTGTCTTGAAGAGTGGGTCTTCAGATGGGTCTGTGTGCTTATCTCATTTGTAGCCGAAAGTTTTCTGCTTTCAACAACTAGTCCACAGTATCTGAACTATAACCCTAGTTTTCAAGTGACAGATGCTGAAGACTTGGCTAGATTATTAACATTAACATATATAGACATAATGATATAGACATGAACATTTACTTTTGGGTATCAAGCGTAAAAACTGTACATATGGAACGAGGGCATACTGACAAGAGTTTTACATGAGAGCAACAGTTCACAGAAAGTAGCATTTTCATGATCATGTATGTGATACAACTTTGAGGAGAACAAAACCGTATAGTCCCTGAGGAGCAATTCAGCCAAAGCAGCTCAGAGTTGTAAGAACTGGCCACCATTAGCCTTGTAGCTCTTGCTGTCTGACTGTATTTGTACTCTCTCTTTTTCCCCTCCTGATTTCCTGTGAAAATGAAATTATTGCAACTCAGACTGTGCCTCTGTCGTGTTTTTTTCCCAGAATAACTTTAGAGCATTTCTAGTTCTCATTGCATTGAAACAATAGGGACAGAGCTGATGGCTTAGATTTGATTTGGTGAGATGCTGTGTGATTTAAGAAGTATCATGTAGGTTAAGAGGTGGTGACAGGATATCAAAGACTTATTGCTGTGAGGAGGAGCATAGGATCTCACCAGATAGGAAAGAAGAGTGAAAGGAGAAGAGAGTGGGGTCTACAAGGAGGCCATATTCGCTTTTTACCCCTGTTCATGCATTATACCTTCGAGACTAAGAATATGTATTTTTCAAACACTGCTAGATGAGCTGCCGAGGAAGGCAGGTGTTTGGCATGAAATCCCTTCTGTTGTACCTCTTTTGTTGAAGACTGTTTCAATCGCTGTTACCAAAGAGAAAATTACTGACACTAGCCAAGTGAAGATGAATGTACACTTTAAATTCTTCTGTTTATCTCATGTGGGGATGAAATGGAAAATGTTTTCTATGGAAATTAGAGGAAGAGTATAATAAATATTCTCAGTAGCATGTAAAATACCTAAATGTATTTTTCCTCTAATACTGTCTCTGTTAATGTAGTACAAGTTGCAAACTGCTCTTTCCTTGCATCATCTGATTTTTGGGAAAGCCATTAGCAAAGGTACGAAGCTGTGAGTCACGATGCACAGATCCCATTCCCCATCCCATCCATTACCTGCTTCGCAATCTGAGGAAAGTAATTTTTCGGCCCCTGTGTCACTTCCTAATCTGTCTGATGCTTTGGCTGACTGTTGACAGATCCCTCCATGTCTATGATAAAAAGTACTTTATATCAGACAGGTGGTGTTGTCAACTGCATCTTTCTAGTTGGTGTCTGTTCCTGCAGCATATTGAGAATTACGGTTAATAAGCTGATCTAATACAAGTATGTTAATTTAATTTCAACGAAACAGATGTTACTTTAAATTCCATAATGCGTAACATAGAGATTAGTTTTTCAAGACTGGACAAGATGGGCGATTTAATGTAAATTAAATGCAGAAATTTCCACTAACGTAAATGGAGACTCTGCTGTGGTTTATAAAGGTTTGGTTAGATTTTCTGTCCTCAACTGTTCATTTTCCTACACATTTGTTCTGCTTTGGTAGTCTGGTTTAAACAAGAAACAAAACTATCAAGGTGCTCTGTCAAGGGTTGCTTTCTGGTAGAAGCCTGCACAGAAACATGCAGTACTGACAGCTGTGTGAAAATGTATATGCTGGGAGATTTCTTTCAAATTTCAAATTCTTTGTGCTTGGCTTTCATATAATAGCTTAGATCTGTTTGCTCCCTGAACTTGCCATTTGTCAGAAAATGGGCATTTATGAACTTGAATGTATGGTATGTATACAATACAACTAAAATTAGGCTATAAGCTTCAAAAATTATGTTCCAAGAAAATACCAAATTAGCTTGTAGTCCATTCTCATCTTTTCATTTCTCTTTTTTTTTTTTTAAGCCCACACCTCAAAATATCATTGTCTGCACTTAATATATTATCCTTAGTTCTGTGGAATTAGTGAGCTTGAAATCCTACTGACAGGAGAATATTTTAGTCCAGATGGCCTCAGCTTTGTGTAATTTAGCTTTTAATGTATGGCTTGCCAGCTGGGACAACTTTGCTTTGGGTGAAATTTGCATAGCCAGCAGATATTTGTTACATGCCTGGAAAGAAAAGTGGGAGCAAGTTCTGGCTTATGCTAATACTTTGCTATCGCCACATGCTACCACTAAAGCAGCAAAAAAGAATTACGCTTTTCATTTGTTCTCGGCAGTTAAATTATGAGTCTCTGCCTTATAAAGATTAGATATTTTTCCGTGAGCTCTTTAGTACTGATGAAGCAGGCAGTGCTTTAATCGTGAAATTGTTTCACCTTGTTAAAATACTGCCGTTCTTGTTGAACAAATTAAGTTATAAAATACTGAATACGTGCACCAGGCATTTCCAGACTTCAAATAAATTTTCAGACAAAACAAACTAAAACGTTATGGGAATTCACTTTTTAATGCTTGTTTTTATTCTAGTTCTATTTTTGTTACAGTACTTTTAAAAGATTAGACGTTACTGGTTCTAAAATAATGCCACGCTGTTCTTGTAAATGTCCCAATAACAACAATAATTAATATCCCCGCATTTGCATTTTAAGCCACTCCATTTCCCTAGTCATCTATTACTTGGATGTAAAAAATCATTTCTAGTCAAAACTTGGCACAAAATACCTGAATTCCATACTTTTTACCAGATGTAAAAATAAAAGTGAACTAATTCATCTTTTTTTTTCCCCCCCAATTAAAGGGCTTAATAAAGTATGAGTTAAATTTTGTCCTTGTTTTGATAAATTGTTTTCATTTTTGAAAGTTCAGAATAGCTCTGATTTTTTTTTAAAAAAAAAAAAAAAAAGAGGGGAGGCAGAGAGGAAGGGGGATCTGCCTCATGGCTCTTACTAACGTGAAAACTGCTGCCTTCCAGTATGCCAAACAGCCTCAGCCCCTTGGTGATTTCAGAGGAACAGTCGCTTTGTGCAGCGGAATGCCGTAAGAAAACAGTCACCGCCTCCGTTTGGCCACCATTTAGAAAGGTTTGGTCGCAGGCTGTGGTAGGGTGCTGATCACATCTGTCTGGAAATACTTCCAAGCGGTTAATTGAGGCCAAGGGCCTTGTATAGTTGCTTCAGAGTAAGGTGTGTCCTTGTCTTCTCTGAGAAAGATTTTTCACCTACATCCCTTTCTTATGAAGACCCTGGTTTGCCCAAACCAAAACTTACTACAAAAGCCTGTAGTTTCCTATTGAACCTTCTGGAAGGAAACTTCTTGAGCCCAGGGTGGAATTTCTGGATATTGAGAGAGGGACCCATTGACCGATGGATTTAAAATTATACTTGATAAGATGGAAGTTTTATTCTGTTTTCGCTGTTCTAATTTTAGTTTTCACTGGGGGGAAATGTTGAGAAATTTTGAGAATCTTCAGCAAATGGCAGAAGCGTCTCCTGCTTTGGCCACACAAAGCCCACCAGTGTGCCGGCCAGAGCCCTACCCTGTGACACTGGGAGTGGGTGGGTGGTTGTTTCATACCGAGCTGAGGGGCGGTTTTCCTGCTGGATTGGTAAAAGTCTGTTGCAACAGTACTGGGTTTATACCAATAAATCATCTCTAGTCAGAAAACCTTTTTCTTCAAGTCTGGCTTCAGTTCATGCAAATATCCCAACTGCGTCTCCCGTCAGGGGAATCGCACGGTTGTGGCAGATCGCTGTCCAGAAGTATTAGCTGGCCCAGGGCGTAGGGGTGAAAGTTGCATGTAACTCAAGTACACTATTTTCTCTTCAATTAATGTGCGTTGCCACCACCTGAGGAGACTAGGACAAACAGTGGCATGTTAATGACCAGACCAGGTTTGAAGCCTGCTGTCAATTGCTGTTCTTATTACCGGCACGGATTTTTGTAACACTTTGGCTTTGTTCCAAATTGAGTTGAGGTTTCAGGTCTATCTTTGAAAGTGGTATTTTTTGAAAGCCATAAATGTGTGGATGTACCCTTATGCATCTGCAGAAGAAGGAGCAGGGAGAGAACAGTGTCAACCTGTATTGCTGGAAGCACATTCCCTCCATGCCTTCAAGTCCCCACTACTTGCCTTGACAGAGGAAAAGATGCTCGCCCTCAATGGGTGGTCCACTTCATGCCTTCCATGGAAGGGGACACAGGTTTACTAAGGCTGTGTTACATTGACACAGTCTTGGCAAGCGTAAAATACTCATTAATTTAAGTGGATGAGGAGTTAGGCTGATACTGAGCCTGAAGAAGAAGGAGGGGGGGGGGGAAATAACCCACCCTTGCCCTAAATATTGGCATACAGGAATAGACATTTAAAATTTACCACAGAAGTGAGAGTACTTTGCAAGGCGTGCCCTGTCAGAATGACAAAAGAACAGGCATGTTTTGTAACTCGAAACTCAGGATTCCTTCCCATTTCTGTCTCTAGTGGTTAGAGTTCTTCACTCTTGCTAGATTACAAGTCCACAGGGGCTTTTAAAACTACTTATTCAGACTTTACTGTTTTGGATGTACAAGAGTTAGTTGCATTAAGCTGTAGCTTGGAAAAAAACTGAAACCATTTTTATAGCATTTTTAAAATAACTTTATTAAAGGATAGCATAAAAGATCACAGTTTCTCTACTTTTACAACTCTGCTTTGAAAAGATAATAAAGCTACTACACAGGACATGTATTAGGCTGGTGATTAATGTGTCTGTGTGTTACAACTCCGAATACCCTGAAACTTACTTTATATTGGAATGAATGAAAATGTCACATAATGAAACCACAGAGGAGGAGTACAGTGCAAAGAAAATAATGTACACCAGTCTCTCACTAGGTAACATTTTACATGTAGCAGAGTGGGCTAAACTTTTTTTGCCTTCCATATGGGGATCTTAAAGTACTTAACATCAAAGAGGAGCTCTGTTTTGATAGAGTAATTGATAGAGCCTGGATAATCCTATTACCTAGACCTTAGCAGGAAGCTGGGGCTCTTGACATACTGAAGAATACAGTGGAAGTTTTAAAGTAGTTTTTCTAGGACTGTTCTTTAATCACAGATCTGTATTTCAGGCCCTTGATTTTTAATAGCTTGGTTTTAACATGAGATCCAGCGTTGAATATCTAAATAAATGTTGTTGTTGGGAAGGAGATGCTAAGACAATCTTTTCTTCCTCTAGGGAAGGAGGGATATCTGTCCTTTTTTAGACACTGAATAATTTAGGTTGGAACAGATCCCAAGAGGTTTTATAGTCCAGCCCCTGGCCTCAAGTAGGCTTAACCTCGAAGTTAGATGAGGTTGATCAGATCTTGCCTCTTTGAGCAGCCTTTTCTAGTGCCAAGGTGCTCTTGTGAAACCTTTTTTCTTTATATAAAATTGAAATTTTCTGTGCTAAAAATTCTGTCCATTGACTTTTGCCTTTTTGATGTGCACACACCTCTGAGGAGAGCCTGGTTCAACCTCCTAGCTAGACAAAACCAGCCAGCTTGCTCAGCTTTTTCACATCTTGTATGGTCCAGCCTCGACCACCTTAGTGCTTCCCTGCTGAACTGGCTCCCATTTATCACTTTCCCTCTGTGTTGGGGTTGCAGAAGTGGACATACTCTTCCAGACCCGTCCTCACAAGTGCTACGTAGAGGGGAGTAATGGCTTCACTCAACCTGCTGGCTGCCATCGTACTAAATGTGACACAGGCCGTGACTAGCCTTTGTTGCTGCCGTGATGCACTGCTGACTCATTTTCTGCTCCTTGACCACCAGAATCCCCAGGTGCTTTTCTGAAGAACTGCTGTTCATCCAGTTAGTCAACAGCCTGTACCTCAGGATAAGGTTATTCTGCCCCAGATGGAAGGTTTTGCAGTGGTTTTTGCTACCTGAGAAACCTGCTGGGATCAGTGGGAGGGGCAGTGTCTTTTAGAAGAAAGCATGCCCTTTAGTGGAAGCCAAGATTGGCTTGGACTCTAATAAATAGAGATTTATTAAAAGTACCCAAGCTCTGGCGCTGCAGGGGGACTTCACCAGCTGTGGCTTTTTCCAGATCTCCAGGGAAATGCTGCAGGCAGCAGAACATTGCGAAAGGAAAGCTGTGGCTTTATAAGCGGTCAGTGGGAGAAATTCAATGCCCTCCTGTCATTCTCAAGATGATGTCCTCCTCTTAGCAGCCATAAAGACTGGTGTGAGAGCTGGAGATTGCTGTTGCAGGGCTGTGGCTATTTTCTTTGAAAGGAGGAGAATGTTGTCACTTGCAGAGGGCTAAGATGCTTCTCTTCCATCACCAATTCTTTGCTAGGAGGTAGCATTTCCTAAGACCTTACTCGCTGCAATGATCTGTAGTAGCAGTGATGTACTTCAAAAAAAATAAAAGAGGGGGCTCAGACAGGTATAGATGACTAGTTGTCTGTCGTGTGTGCTGGCTGTTAAACACCAGAAGTTGGAGTATCAGTCACCAAATATTCAGTTGCTGACTAACCCAAGTTCACGTGAGGAATTTTTCTTTGGGTAGTGTGCCTCTGAGAGTTTGGTATAAGAACAGCTCAGGTAACCTAGTCAGCTTAAGTCTTCAGTGATGTTTATCTCAATTACAGATACAACCACTAAGTATTTTAATAAGTATACCACTAACAGTTTAAAAAAACACGAAGGATTAGGGGCCATATGTTCTCCCAGGCATGTATGTGAACTTAACAAATGCAGCATTTTGCTATAAATTTTTTTTTTTTTTTTTTTTTTTGGTATGTAGCCACTCCATCCCTTGGCAGAAATGTGATTCTATACAGCAGATCCACAGGCTACCGTGGCGAGGGTGTGTGGTCTCCCAGCAGCATGGGAGGAGTCGGGTCAAAGGCAAACTTTTATATATGCTCTGTGCTACCGAGGGGAAAGGAAGCAGTAAACCAGAAAGGACTGCCTTCCCTCAGTACTGGTTCTTTTGGTTTCCCCTTCTGCAGCTGAGGAATCCCCCTCCCTTCTCTGCTTCTCGTGTAAGAGCACAGATGCAATATTAGAGAGCCAGTGGAGCTGTGCTAATAGGGTTGAAGTCTAAATGAAGAACCCATCCTGCAGAGCCGACGCTGTAGATTTCATTGCCTGAGATGCATTATGTGGAATACAAACCATGTTGGACGTATGCAATATATTGTATATGAAAAATAAATCAAGCAGTGAGGGGAACAGCATGGTATTTTCTGAGCAGATCTGCACTTCTGGATGCCAAATACGGTTACAGGAATCTCATATTTAAGGAGTACAAATTGAAACCTGATTTGAGTGTAGCCTGACAGTAGAAGTATTTTAATTGATGCATCTACAGTTTTCTGCACAAATTCTTCTCTTTGCTGTGTGTGGATGTGAATCAAGAGCATTTTCATTATTCCTTTTGAATGTGTGTAAGCACAAGAGAAAAGGGAACAGCGTATGTTTAGTCTGATCTTTGATGCTAAACTTCCAGATTGATATACTTTTCAACAAGAGTGTGAAAGATGCCTAGTTACATGACTTTCATATTTTTTTCATCCTGAATGGTTTTATACTATCTAACATTCTTGGGTCAGCTATACTGGAGTATATGAAGTTTTATAGTATTACCACAGTAACTAGTTCAGCTTCCAAAGAACAAAGAGAAATTCTGGTTCTAAGTCAGAAGGCAAAATTATGTGAATCTTCCAGTCCATATTCAGCTTCATCTGTTTCAAGTGCAATGGTTGTGCTTGCACGTTTCTAAAGCTACAGAAAACAGCTAGTAGTTCAGCAAAGGAGGCAATTAGATAACCATTAAAGAGCAATCAAGAACATTTGCTTTATAGGGAAACAAAGAGTACTTTTAAAGGATGATCGCTAAAGGTTAAATGTGGCCTGAAAGAAAATCAGGCCATGTAGAACTTGTGAAACACTTGATTTCAATATTTGCTGTACTAATTTGACATACTATTGGCACAAAGATCAGGTCGTTACACTGAACTCGCTTATGAAGGAAGAAATAATGCCGTGCTGGAATATCTTCTTTCAAAGCTTTTTATATTTTTTTCAATGTTTTTGGAGTTACTTCATTCCATTTGCAGCTGGGATTGCAATCTCCTTGCTTCACTTCAGAGAACCATCGCGTCTGAACCAAATATTCCTCTCTGCTGTGAGACTGTTTCAGAGGATATGTTATTGGAAGAATGTTATGCAACTTGATATAGACTTTTGAATCTCTTCCATCTTCTTGATTTATAAACTGACACAATCTTCACAAGTTTTTCATATATAGTGAGATAGACTCATTTCTCAGCATTTGGAATCATTTAACTGAGTGAAGAACTTAACCTATAAAATAGTGTGCAAGACTGGGCAGTATTTTAGTTTTGCTTCATGAGTATGAATGTTGGTTATCAGTCCATTATGGTCTTTAATCCGGCAGTTGCTGGTACTGTAAGTGTTTTGTAGGCTCAGAATTGAACAATGAGAGAACACCCCAGACAGAGAACACAGTTGCATTAATGAGAACTACCTTGGACGCAGTGACCATCACAAATATGGCTGTGGACAAAAATGTAGCAAAAGGCCTTTTTTGTATGTCAGTTGAAGTATTCAGTGTCCACCTTTTGGCTGTCTTTTTTTCTCATGTGCTTCATAGGTTTCCTGTCTATCCTGTAAGCTTTCTTTTTCTCTTGCTTTCTTCTGTTTATGGTAAGAAAATACATCACAGTTTATCTCTTTCTCATTCACTTTGAAATCAGTCCAAAGAATTAATTAATCTTTTGCTTTCTTGAAGAACATAGGAATTTTATCCACTTCGGAGTAGCAAATGCATATTGGGAATTGATTGAACAGAAATGGTTTTTTTCCCTCTTCTTGTTTTTCTCTTCTCCATGGTGCACACACCTCTTTTGCAGGAGCTGATGACATGGGAGTGCCGGTTGTCAGAGTCACATAAGAATATCTTCCCAAAATGCAACACATCATCGTTTAGTTCTTTCTCATGCTCTAAACAGCCATATCCTTGGTAACAAGACTGTAGGAGTTGTAGCTCAGTGTGCACTCTGCAACTATCTCCTTGCGTGCAATTGAGAAAATCTTAAGTAATTTTAGTGGCCAACTTGTGCTTTCAGAAATAAACTGTATTACAAAGCAAATATGCATCAGCTTCTTGAATGACAGGGGTTTGACTGATACTGCATCCTGCGGAGCCTGATGGTTTTATCAACTGCAGCCAGCCAGAAGGTAGCTGGAATGGAGTGACTAGTGCCAAAATCAGAGCAGACTTTTCCAATTTTAAATCTCTAGTGCAACATCTGGGGGTGTGTTGTAAACTTCTTGGATGATATTCTGGTGTAGGGGTCCCAGGAAAGCTCTGAGGGAGCAGGATGGTGGAACTGTGCTGAACAGTTTTCAACTTGTTTCTCTCTCTACCCTGCTTGTTAGCCTTACACATGTATAACATTTTAATGGAAGCACTGCAAGATGTCGTGAGTTTGCAGGATGGTTCTGGAGACTGAGCTGTATTTACCTACAAAATATCTGTATGCACGGGCAGAAACGTTTTGCAGAATCCTAATCCTGTTAGATAATATTTGTGGGTGAAAGCGTTACTTGGTTTTCATCCTTTTGGTACTTGTTCTTTTTGTCTGCCTCAGTAAGTTGCCAAGGATGGATGATGTCCTGGAGTTTGAATCCTGTTCTCACCTGAAGGGTTTTTGTTCTGATTAAGGTTTACAGTATGGTGAGGAAACGAGAGGGAGTTCTGTGTGATTTCGATCTGGGTATCTCCGTTTTGTAAGTTTTTGAAGCAGATCGTTCTTTCCCAACACTTGTATTTTTTATATATGTATTTTAAAAGTATATAGATTATTTAATGAGTCTTTTTAAAAACAAATGACGGGCGTCATACTGAAGAGGAAGAACAAAGGATGGAAACTCTCCTCCTGTGGGTCAAAATTACATTGCTGTCCCCTTCTGCTGTGAAATAAACGCCTCACCCTACCGGTTCGGATGACCTGTAGGGTCCGTTAGCAGGGGAAGTCAATAAAATGCATCACAATTAACAATGTCCTGTTGATCTCCCACGGACTGGAACTGTAGTGGATAATTGTCTAGTAGTGGGAGTTTTGCCATGACTAGCTTTATCATTTTGTCAGTTTGCTAATAAAAGGTCACCAAGGGTACAGAGCATCCGAGATTTACATATGGCAGATAAGAAAGCATTCTGGGGAGCCTGCTTTGGAGCGGGGCCTGGGCATTTGTTGCAATTGACACCCATGCTGTGATTCCAGAATTGACAAGAAACGCTATTACTAAGCGGATCTGCTGAGATAATTAGGATTCAGGGTTGCATTTTTAATCTGACTTGAGTCAGATAATTTATCACAGCAGTAGCAAGCTGTCAGGATCACACAATAAATACTGATTATGGAAGAATAAAGATTAAGTGTGGCCTTGGAAAAAAAATCAGGCCAAGTAGCACTTAAGAAACATTTTATTTCAATATTTACCATGCTAATTTCATGTAATATTGGCAAAAAGATCATGTCTCTAAAATGAGCTTATTTATGAAAGAAGATAATGCTGTGCAGGAGTTGTTTGTACCCAGTATCTGTTTAAATTTTAAATTTCATTCCTAATTGATTGCAAAGAAATATTAATTTTGAAAAGCTGATTTAGCATGACTGTTCCATTGCTGTCACCACCATAATAATCTGACACGTTAAAGAGAGAAATACTCTATCCTGAAGGCAGACCTAATTTGTTAGCATTAGTAAGATACTGCACTTTTAATTTAACACAGCTCTTGTTTTTGATTCACACATGGACAGTTTATGGCACTTTCATTTATTAAAGAAACCCATTTATTAAAATATGCAACTTTGAAAAATGTTTTTGAAAGCCATTTACAAACCAGTATGTTAAGGATTCAGCACTTCCATACTCACCTATAGCTTCTTAAGGATACAAAATCAGATGAGAACATAGCATTTATGAACACAGTGTGTTTTCTTCAATAAAGCTAGTGCAAAGATGAATAATTAATAGATGTATGTTGTGTTCAAAAAGAAATTTCAAGAGATGCTGAAATGCAGTAGCTACCTTTTCCAGTTAGGCATCTCATACCTCTTCAGCAATACAAAGCACCTTTAGCAGCCACGTTTAGATGATGTGTGCTATTCGTTATATTGCTTTCCTTTTTTCTATAAGATCTTAACTTATCATTTGTCTCTGTAACAACTCTTTAAATAAGTAGTTTGTTATTACTGAAATGTCTACAACTTAATACTGTCAGCTCTGCTCAGCTGAAAAAATGTGTTTTGAGATTAGCAGCCTTGCATTTGAGAATCCTTTTTGATTTGCTTTGTGGCATTGATCATGTAGAGTGGCTGATGTTTCCACTTTTCTGCCGGCAGCATTTGTGTTTAACTCATTATTTTGGTTCTGGAAACGGAGTTTGTGGTCCTTTTTTGTAATGATAGGACTCTAGTAGGAGAGCACTAATTACTGTGAAATTCGCTCAGGTAAAATTGAGAGAATGAAGCATGGATGAATGACACTTTAAAAAGTAATATGTTATAAAATCTTAGGAATATATACATTTTAAGGGTAACTGTATGAAATGTAAAATAGGTTGAAGTATTATTTCAGTTCCAGAAAGTAAGTAGCTAATTTTCAATTATTAAAAATCCTTAATAACCTTTTAGCGTAGATTGTCTTCTAAATGGATAAGCATGACTCTCTTTTTTCAAGAGATGCTCTGCCTTTGTCTTAGGAGAGAGCAAGGGAGGTGTTTGTGTTACTGTGTGAGAACACAGCTTTTGGATCAGGAATTGCAAAATTCCTCGATACTGACTCTAAGGCATAGTTAGAAAATGTTTCCCCTTGAAGTCATGAAAATGATGAATTTTGGTAGATGCATCAATAACAAAGTATCTTGTTTGTGGAGAATAAAGCACTCGAATCTCTCTTTTGTCATGCAGGTGTCTCTCATGGCAGGCACTTGAAATAAAACTTCTATGCCACTGACTCTTCTGCTATACCTATAGAAAGCTTTAGACTTCAATCTTTTGAAATATCTGATTGTAACCAGTGAACAACTTAACCCTTTTGTGTTACTTGTACGATTGCTAGGAAGACGTTGTTATTATTATTATTATTGTTGTTGTTATTGTTATTATTGTTGTTGTTTTATTATTATTATTATTAAGATTATTTTCTAAGTAATGAAGTGACCTGCTACCCCACTTGAGTAACAGGGAGCAGAAGCATGTATCGCTATAGCATTCGGCCTTTTGCTTGTGGGAACAACACACTGTGCATGAGAGACTCTAGTGCTTGGGCCACAGGGTATTAAAGCTAAAATTGAGGCCAACGGCGAGAGCAGAGCACTATGTGGACCACAGCATGTAAATAGTTTGTTTCTGTTACCATTGGGCAATGAGTGCTGAGGATCACTAGCCTAAGACACAGCTTTTCTGGACCCAACAGTCTACCCTGCCCAAGTCTGGGGTAGAGTTTTCAAAATAGCATTGTTAATGTATTGTTAATTTTGTATTAATAATGTAAACAAATCCTGAGAAGGTGTGAGCTTAAATTCTGCACAGTGAAAGAGCTGTGTTTGCAGGCAGGTTGGGAATCACATCTGCTCAGAGGGCATTATTTAGGAATTTGGTTTCAAATAGTTCCTTTCATAGTCTAAGTACAAGGGACAGTGGCTGGAGTTGTGCCTGGAATAAAATAGGAAAAAGAAGGGAGGCCACTCCCTGGAAGCCTGGCAGCTCTGCGCCCTGCAAAACCTCTGGGCTGCTGTTTCCTAGGTGCGTATCTATCAGGTAAGGATAAAGGGGGGCAGGCAGAGGGGGGTGCTGACTGCCTGGGCAATGAAGAGAGCATACGAGGTCAGGCTTGCTTGATCTAAATGCCTGTCTGCTGGGCATCTCTTTAAAGAGTCCTCTCTCCCCATCCACACAGCTCCTAGAGCTGTCGTCTGCTCCGAGTGGCCCGTAACTCACGTGGCGGTGCGTTAAATATGCCTACCTTGGCAGTGGTGTGGACAAATGCCCTCAGTGACTTTGCTTTCTGCATAGAGCCGTCTTCTCTGCGAGAGCTGTTTTTGACAACGTGAGGTTTTGCAGCTGACAAGCTGAGCGACACACATAACCTCTGCTGCAGCAATATTGGCAGAAGATGCAGTATCAACTTCCCTTTTCGTAATGATTATCTATTTATAATACAACTCTTACATTAGCAGAACTCTGTGAAACCGGTTACATCATTTATATGCATGTTTGTCAGAAAGGTTGCTTGGTTTTGGTAGTGTTATGTTGATTTACAGACAAGGAAAGAAAAAGGTCAGAGGAAGAGATAACATTTGTCTGTCTTCTGTAGTGGTCTCGCACTGATTAATTGATGAAGTCTTAAACTTACATGATACCATATGTTATGACAAATTAATTCCTTACAAAATAATAGGGGAATAAAATAAAAAGCGACTCAAGCATGCTTGTGTTCCTCACTAGGAACAGACTTTAATCATATTACTGAACACTATTCAGTTGTCCCACAGTATAGCGATTGATGTAAACGTGCAAGTCATAAAAGACCAAATGTGATGTGTTGGAAGAGTTACTTCCAGTGGAAGTAAGGTGAGACCAGTGTTGTTGCAGTGAGCATTTGGACTCATTTGGGGTAGGGTGTAGGGCGGTGAGGTATAGTGAAGGGAATAAAGTCATGTGTAAGAGAAGGTTAGACCTCCTATAGAGGCTAACTAAGGCTAGGAGAGAACAGCTTAGTTTTTATAAATTTTATGTGAAGAGTAAAAAAGCAGAGAAGGGAACTATCCGAAGTGAAGAATCATGTAGCTAGCAGAACAAATGGTTGTAAATTTGTCCATGGATCTACTGAGGCTGGAAACTGGAAGAAAGTTCTTCGCATTAACCTTGGTACTTCAATTACTTTAGAAAACAGAAATTCTGCATCTAGGGGCGCTTGTATGCTCCGAAACTTCGCCAGCGGTGACTAGGCTAGATGATTTGTCACAATAGCTTAAAATGCTTTAAAAAATTCTCTTGCCCATAATGTGTTTGAGATAGAATATCACTTAATTTCAGAGTGGAAAAATCAGGAGTATAAATGCATTTAGCAGTTGAACCCACGCCCTTTGATTCATACAGTACTGTGAGCTGTATGGAAATCTAAATGTGAATAAATATGTATCAGGATTTGGTTAGCCAACACTCAAGCCATGAAGAAATACAGTGCTACAATTTTATAATGCATGTTACAGCTGTATAAATATGAATAAGGAATCTGTAACATCTCGGATGACTTTTTGCACTGTTTTAGATGGGCCTTAGGTGGTGCTGTTGCATTTTTTGCTTTCAGCTGTTGCTGTTTTTAGAGCTTCAATGATTTTTATTCTGCTTTGCTTTCTGGATCATACTAGGAAACTAAGAATAGTTGACTACACCAATATTTGTAAAATTTACCAAGGTGGAACACTAAAACATAACCACTTGTAGGGTGCATTTCATTTCCTAATTTGAAACACTTTAGCACCTTTATATAAGAACTAAGTAATACTGAACTATGCTCATAGCATAAGGCATATCTTGTTCTACGTGTGTTATTTTGTCTAACGGTGTATAAATGGGAGTATAAAATTAAATTAAAGACACAAGATTGAGTAAAACCTCTCAGAAATTAAGCTCAACATGTGGGATTGATGCTGTAAGTTCACAAGTCTTTCAACTTTCCATATGGCTAATTAAAAAGAAAAAAGTGGCTGAATTTTAGAAAAGAAATGTGTATGTCACATTGGCAACTTGCAGAGTGCCTCCTCTGTTAAAGGACCTATGCACAAGTTTTACATCCAATTTCCTGCCCTTATCTTCCTTATGCCAGCTCACAGTGTGGTTCATTGGGAAACAGTTTGCTTTTTTTTTCCTTTTTCTTTTTTCACAACGTAAAAAAAAATTCCCATGAAGGTTTTTTCCACTACAACTGCCTACCCTTTATGTTTTGCAGCCTGCCAAGCTTGCCAAAACTCAGCAGGTAGCCCACATGGTATGCATGTCTGTGTGAGAACGCTCCCCTGATGTGGACAAGATGTTGGTTGTAAAATGAAGCCAACATCTTGTCCACAAGTGTGCAAAAAAATATCCTCAATCTGGACAGACATGTTTTTGTAGGCTGAATGCATTGACTGTACTAATTCAAAGACTAAACCTTTTAAAACCAGGGAAAAATAATTATATAGTTACAGTACCAATAATGCTATCAGTAGTAGTAAGCTGCAGACGTATTTGTTAATCTGAGACCATTTGTTAGACTTTTCCCGCCCCTGTATTTACAGTAATTCTTCTGGCATCTGTAACTTCAGGGGTTTTATCGCTCCTATTTTAGTCTCTACAACCTGGGCAACTAATGTAACCCCAAGATTGTGGGCTAGTAAAGAACAATACAGGAGTTAAGAGGAGAGATGCTGTCAGTTCAGACTGCAGTTAGCACAGAACTCCCTTCAAGGTGGATATTTTTGCTTTGTACTTACACTCTGGGGGCTGCACACAAGGAGCAAGGGAAAGAGTAACGTATAGACAGGGAGGGATAGCAGTGACAGATAATCCTAAACCAGACTCCGTGACTCCAAACTCTGACATAAATGCTTGAGGCAAAGTTGGTTGCATAACCAAAACAAAACCAAAAATGCCCTGCAGGGTTATTCCCTGGAATTGTGTATGCCTCATATTTTCCAAACTAAAATTGTCAAAATGTCCCGATTAGTTTAAAACTTGGAAGTATTAAAGTTAGGCTTTCTTATGGGAGCAAACAAAAAAATGGACACGAAACTTAAGGCTAAACTTTGGTGTTTTCACTTATTTTACGCTGAAGTATAGAAAAGGACAAAATTTTGTTTAGTTTTCACTTTGATCTTCTCAGTTTAGGTTTGTGTTTTAAACTTTTTTAAGCTATCAGATTTTGAGTGCTTGTATAAGTTGAAGGTGTTCTGAATAGCCCAGCTCTGTCTAAAACTAGTTTTTCTCCGATCCGTGTTAAGGATTTTTCTACTTTTTTTTGGTCAGAAATTTAAAACATCACACTATTACATTACACCTAAGGGTGCGCATAGTGACTAAGTATATCTACACTTCAGCTCAACACCACAACTCCTCCTGATCCACGCAGCTCACCTGCTGAGCCCATTAGGGTGGGTAACCAGGATTCACTCTTTGCTTTAAAGGATGTCTTTCCATATGACCTGATAGTATATGCTTAGCTTGGTTGCTTCTGTTTCTCTCATCTGCCCTTCCAGCGTGTGCATTAGGGCTTGGGACACCTGGACTCCAGAGCATTTCCTGCACTAGCGTGGGTGCTCTGCAGAGATAACCTCGGAGCTGCAGTTGCTTCCTCAGAATCTGGAGGATTCCTTGAAGTTAGTGGAATATGGGGATGCTTAGCATACCTGGACATTTCCAGTAATACAGATTCATGGCACTTACTTCAGGCATTTAATTTGGTTTTTTGTTTTGATGCCTTTTTTCTTTTCTTTTCTTTTTTTTTTTTTAAATAAAAGTTCTTTGCTTTTTACATGGCAAAGTACCTATTGCATATTCTCCATTTACTTGCATTATTGAGTAAAACCCATGAAGGTTTAGGCTTTCTAAATGCATTTACCTAGCATGTGCACACATCTTTTTTTGTAGACATAATGGTCAACAGCTTTGAAAGAATGTTGCGCTGTTTCAAATTTGCAAATTAATATCTAGTGAATGTTCGGGCATGTTCTTCCACAATGCTTTTCATATCTAGATCATCAAGGTACGTTTGGTGTGTGTCTGGTTTAAATAGCTTCTGGTTTTGTCTTGATTCTTTTTGGTTTGAAATTTCATGTTATACAAGATTTGAAAATTGGACTTCAGCATAGCTTTCTTATGGAAAGACAAGATTAGGTAGAATATTTTTTTTTCTTATATGTATGGGGATTTTCTTATGAATAGTTCGTGCTCTGTTTCAGAGAGGTAATTTAAGAGATCTTTCTTGATGCACTAATTTGCATGACTATCTTGAAAAATGACTGCATAATAGTGTTCAGTATGCAAGAAAAACTTATGGTGTGTGTAAAACTCCTTCTTGATCGTGCATGACATTGCCCAGTTTATGAGATCTTGCGACTAAAGAGTAATCTATTTTTAAGCCTGTAATTGTTTTTGGCAAACAGTTATTTCAAAATACATAACTTAAACTTTCTTCTGTTCTGAGTCTATTGCAGACTGTGTGCTATGCCCATTCTCATGGTGGAAAGGACTTTTTCATTTTTCTTCATAAATGTCAATTTTGAAGTTTCATTTCAGTCTATTACAGGTGAACATGGCTCATAATTTATGTATTACACTGACAGATTACAAATAATAATGTCTCTTGGAAGAGCAAGTCAAAAAATCACCCAGCATATTAATTACAATTGTCAAGCAATGACTGGTCATAAATTTAGTATCAAAGACCCAGACTTCTTAAGAAAGCATCTTAAATGCTCCATTAAAAAATTTGCCCTTGAAATTGTGTGTTAGGTAGTATGTATTAAAATGTAACAGTGGGTTTTGGTTTGGGTTTTGGTTTTTTTTAACCCTGGAAACATCTGTTTAAATAACAAATCGGTAGAAAAGTTAGGGGTTTTTTATCTCTTTGTTATCTAGCCAGTATAAGAATTCTACACCTACATGTCAATAAGAATATATCATTAAAGTTAATTACTGTGTTTGGTTATTTAATATCACTTCAGAAGCAACTGAAAAGCTTAACAAGGCAGGGAAATGGACAACATCCTCCATGACATTGTGTAGACGTGGTGTGTGGTACGGCTAAACCACAGCCTTCCCAATGTGCCCTGGTGTCTCCAAATTCGCAACCTGTAAACTGCACGTTTTTGAGGAGCAGCACATGTGTCCTGCTAGAGGCGTGGTGGGTGCTCGTTCATTCTACATACCTGCTTGGCTTCAATGCCATGCAAGGTCAGCTTCTTCAAAGAAAGATTCCAGTTGGACTTTTCTGTCCTGCGTAGACCATTTGATTTTGCTCCATCACAGGGGGAGTACATAGTAGGGGATTCAGGCATGGTATGTCTTGACCATCTCGCCCATACCTTATAGGTGGGTCGCACTTGAGTTCTGCATGTGAAAGTTGCAAAGGTTTAAACTTTTCCCTCCCTGCCGTAGGTTGGAAGTTGCCTTCTGCCGTACCTGCACTGTTCGCTACATGCAGCTGGGATGAGAGCCAAGGTCTGGCTTGAGTGCAAACCCCAGCCCATCCTCAGAAGGTTTCCCTGGGATTCTGGCTGAGATGGGTGGGGGCTCTGCACTCAATACCAAGAGTCAGGAGTTTACATGAGGATTTCTAAGTGACTAGCAGTTTGAAGGACCCAACTGTAGATGCCTTTGCATGGGCCTCATTTTCAGAGAACATTGTAGCTATTGAAAGACAGTGGGATACAGTGGATATTTAGAGATTTGTCTGAGGTTCCAGTCTTGGTTGAAACAGCTATAAACACTGTGAAAGAAGATCTGGGCCTAAATGTGGAGGGAAACGGGTCACAGAGGAAAATGAAGATGAGAGGAGAGAATTGCAGAAGACACAGAATGAGCTGGTGTTTATTGCAGTAGGAAGTTGAAGGAAATGGTGTGCATGTCCTTAGGAAATCCAGCTTCATTAGTTCTGTTCTTTGCATAACTTTTTAATTTAAGCTGGATGGCTAGTGGACTCACAATTGGGGAATGACATGGTGACAAATAGCTTTTAGGTTTTTGCACAGTTGAAGTACTTTCCTTTTCTCCAGTGTATCTCAGAAATCACTCCCATGGTGTACGTCCAACCCAATGTCTGGATTAGTATATGGGAACAGGCAATGGAAAGACTTGTCATGCAAAAAACTTTATTTGAGGAATATTTGGAGAGAGTCCGTGATGAGGCAAGTCAGTCTAAAGTTGTCATCGCTTTCGTTTGGCATAGTCGGGGCTGCTGCAGAAGAGGATGATTGCCTCTCCCTGCTCGGGCTGCCGCTTCCCGTTGTGTACTGTCTTTGTGCATCTGACGTGGTTTTGGTTGGGCTAGCTTTCACTTGGACCAGGTCCATGTTCCAGCTTGCCTACAAGCGCACAAACACTTCTGCTGGGAAGAGACAGTGGTGGGAACAGGCAGGTTCGTGTGGAAAGAAAGGTGGAACCGTCCGCCTTGCCTGACAGCAGGGGGGAGTTACGCCAGGCAGGGGGATTGCAAAACCATCACTTCCACAGGGACAGCGGGAGAGTTAGCAGCTGGGTCCAGGGAGATCTGGTAAAGAGCGATAATCAACAATAACGTTTTTAAGGACTCCTCAGAACCATTAAAATAACATGTTGTGTCACTGAAATTATTTATTTTTCAATAACTGTTCAGTAATTATAGTGTCATTGACTTCTGACACTTAATATTGATAACATAATACTGGGCCTTTCTCTCTCTCTCTCTCCCCCCCTTTTTACTTTTTTTCTTTTTTTTACTGGGTCCCATTAGAGCACTTCTTTAAGATTTAGGACCATTGCGCTTGGGGGGGAAAAGCCTATATTAAAAGACATTCCTTGCCCTGCGAGCTGAGCGGTTCATGTAAACCACAGTGCGGAGGGGGGTGTGGGAGCTGGATAAAAGACACTTGGAACATCCATATAGGCTTACCAACAGGCGTTAAACAGAGACTTCTTTTAGTTTTTACTGAGATTAACTAGTTTGAAATAGGTGATGTTCAGGAAAAATAAGTAGTATCTGCAGATGTTATCTCTTACCTGGATCCAAGGCATACTTGACAATGAGGCTGACTTTTCAGAGAAGATAAACAGTAAATTCAGCACTAGCTTTGAAATGCAGGCAAGCAGACTTAGCTTCATCATATTTGGAATCCCAAACACATCATGGAGGATTGCTCTGTGGTTTTTAATGCCACTAACTGAAATACAAAGACTGACTTGCGGTAAAAAAAGATACTAGCAGAATACTTACTTCAGTTAGTGTTACATATTCTATATTTCCACACGCCTACGAGATTCCTGGTCATGGTACAGATATCTGTCTTCCACTCCTGATAACACACAAGTTACTGGTGGGACAACTATCAGATATTGGATGTTATCCTCACCTGGGGGAGATTTTTTGTGGACTGATGCTTACAGCCCCATGTTACAGTAACACTGCATCTACAGGGAGTGAGTTTGGGACCTGACGTTGTTAAAAATTTCGTTAGTTTTGGCTGCTTCATTATGAAAAAATAGCAGGTCTATCAGATGGGAGGCATTAGTAAAATCCTAAATTTCCACATTTAACCTTATGAAAAGACAGAGTTACAATGCAAGAATAGCTTACAAGGGCATGTAATTTTGCAATTTTCTTTCTGAAAGGCAATGTGGAAAAATGTTAAGAGTGGGTGCAGAAACCTGTGCCCTGTTTTCAGCTCTTCTTGAGTGACTTTTTCAAGTGTTCATCTCATCTTGTTTGCAAAGCAGAATGCCAGTTATCTCGAGGCCTTGGCCGATAATAAAGATGCTGAAGAATGAAAAAACAGTAAAACTAACACAGTTCATAAAAGTAGCTTGGTTTGATCTGTTGTTTTTCAGATTTACCCCTGAAACTGCACAAAGGCTACTTAGACCATCTGAGAGCTGAGGGGTCATTACGTGGTTATAAGATGCTCTTGTGAGATGAAAATGGGGAGGACAGAGACAGCCTGAGGCTATGTTCTTACCTTTCCTGTGTTGCTTCCCCATATGCACTAGCTGAGGGAGTTTACATGAGGAATGTATAACTTGTCCTGTAAAGCTGCTTCTTCTTATTTTCCCTAGAAGTAGCCGGGGAATCTTTAAAGATAAATATTTTTGGTTTTCTTAAATCAATTTGGTTTAACCAGCCCAATTGCCTGGGCAACGGTGAGAGCCCTGCCGTGCTTTTGGGTTAAGTGGAGGACCACGTGAACAAGCGGAGAAGGAACTTTGGACCTGAAAATGGATATACTGTTGCCTAGTTCCAGATGCAATTTATAACATATGAGAATAATCAAGTCCTGAAAGGGTAAAAGTGGAACAAGAGGACCCCTTGCATTCTTTACAGAAATCCGTTGTTAGTGTGGTCTTTTGCGTGTTAATAGCAGAGGGGTTCTAGAAGGGAAGCTCAATACTTAAGAGCCACATAAAATCTGTTGTAGTGGATTAAGCTAAAATGTACTAAGAGCAGCCCCTGTTAGAATTATGTTTTATTTCTCATTAGAGGGTAAATTGCAAAGGATTGTCAGCCATAAATTTTGAGTTAGTTTGATAAAAGACATCTTCTACAACTTGTGAAATCTAATAAAATTCATCAATATGCTATGATTCTAGATTTCTATAAAGG
Organism: Calonectris borealis; assembly: GCF_964195595.1. Lineage (NCBI taxonomy): Eukaryota > Metazoa > Chordata > Aves > Procellariiformes > Procellariidae > Calonectris > Calonectris borealis. The sequence goes on from NC_134313.1 coordinate 133,265,793, forward strand.
TTAAGAAAAATATGGCTAAATCTAAATAAAATATTATTAATCGTGTGTTTATTCTAGACTTTAAGCCATGTTAGCAATTATATTTTCACTTCATTGTTCAGCAGTTGCAAATGTACCAAAAAAATATTGGCAGAAGACTGTTCCTTAAGTGAAAACAGATAGCCTTAAACTTAGGAAAGACCTGAAGAAAAGCTATTTAACTCTTAAATATATAAATAATCCCATTAACATTAAGAAGAGAAATCAAATTATTCTTTTCAGATTCTGTTATGACCTTGCAATAAAATGCATGATTTTAAGCACTACAGAAACTGTTTGTACAATGCAAGTCATGACTTGAAGGCCAAGGAATTTCCTGAAAAAGCTTGTTATTTGGGCAGTAAGTTTGTTGCCATTGAAGGTGGTGAGTTATTTGGTGTAGACTTTGTCTTCTTGGCTTTTAGAAGTGAATAGCAGTGGGTTTCTGGGTAAGAAGTGCCCTGAGGAGCCAGCGGAAACGTAGAACTGTATAAATAAATGAAGAAAATGCATCTGGTTTTATGAAGGCGATACAAAAGTACACAGGTGTGTATGTCGGGCTAGCAGCCACAGCCAAAAACTCAACTGAATGGGTTATTACTGAAAAGAATGAAGGAAATGGTGGGCAAGTCATCCCAGAGTTGGGGTTGCTTGTTTTAATGCGGTGTTGCCTTCCCCTGCTGTGCTTCTGCAGCACAGTTGGAGAACATTCCCCAGTTGAGTTCAACAGGTAGGAAAGAAAGATTCAGATGCTTTCTTGTACTGCAGTTTTGCCTGTAAGTAAGTAAAATAGAAACTAGTTTTGTTTGAAATATCAACAGAGTTTTCCTCCAGCGAACATGAAGTCAGTTGCTTCTTTCTCTGAAGTGGCATCTCTCATACTGCAAGAGGTGTGCCCCTGTTGCACTGGTGTGTATGAGGAGAAACTCAGAATTTCCCAGATTCAGCTTAACCTTTATACCAAAATTTCAAACTAGTCCTCCCCCTCCCCTTCTCTCATCAGAGTCCTACATGTCCTGTTTTTAATTATTTAATGTTTTTTTATTTTTAAAGAAGACATGAGATAGTATCTTATGAACCCAGAGGTGATGATTATCCCAACAGAGAAACCAGTTGTGGGCTCTTTCGTCAGTTCCTGGACAATGATGATAGAGGAATGGGAAAAGTACGTTCTGATTCAGCTGTTTATTCCCACGTGTAGTTACTAGTTTCTTAGTGATGTTCGTTTCCTTGACTAAGAATTGCAAAACCAAGAACAACAGTGGTGAAATAGCCAGAATATTTGAAAGCACTTTATTCCAAAGTGGAAATAAGTAAGACATGTAGAGAGCTAAATCTTTATGGTTCTTCGTGCTGATTGTCTTGATTATGCCCAAGTTTTTGATTTTAAAAAAAAAAAAGTAAAACAAAACCACCACAGAAGCAACTATTCTTCATGTTTCTTAAAAGGCTAGGTTTTGTACATCAAAACATCTCTTTTGTTTACCTGTTAAATTAAGTTCTTATGATGACAACAGTCTTATGATGACAACAGAGAACCACCGTGTGAAGACAACTGTAGTTGACACCGTGTAGTATTGATGTTTGACATCTTTTATGGTCTGTAATTTACCATTTTGGAATGAAAATTCTTACTGTATGTCTTCTGTGCTAGAAGAAGCTCTTTGAAATTTGCCCGAAGTGCAAACATGTGGCCTCGTCTTTTACAATTATATAAGTACTTTTTCCTAAGTATCTGATAGCAGGAAGATAGTTTTTACTTGTGGCCTCATGGGATAAGCTGTATTCAAGCAACATATAGTTTAGAGGCCAACTCTGTAGACTTTTAAGAGTGGTGACAGTCGCTGCTTGTCTTACGTATACTTTACCTGAAAAATTATTTGGGAGGTTCAGATTTCTCTTTCCTACCTTAGCTCTTCTGTGTAATTTCCCTGGCAAATTGACTCAGAGTTTTTAAATAAAAACTGGAGAAAAAAAACTTGCCAATGTTGAGGGTAAAATGAACTGTGATATGAATGATTGCTAATCTGGTTGGTGGTATCTTCTTGATCAGTATCTGGTAGTTGATATTGAGAAGGTGTTCACAGAAACTAGGGATTAGACTCCTCAGGGAAGGCTGAACTGCCTCCCTCGTTAATCAATGGAGGAGAGAGATGCTTCTCAAGGAGATAGTTCAGACTAGCAAAATTAAGCCCTCCTCTCTGCGTCAAGGGGAATATCAGTGAAGTGGAGTAAACCAGCAAGATTAGATGAGTGAAGTACACTGGAGAGGTATATTAGGAGGTTTATATGTATTGCATGGAGATGAGTTGGTGGGGACTTGGAAGGATTAACTTGATCTCGGTGGCTAATGGAAGGAGGTTCTTCCCAATCACACAACAGTGGTTTCCTGCTCATCTCATGAAGGAGTAGCTCTCTGAAATGGCTCTAGAGAGATATTCACAATTAATAGCTGTGAACAGGCCCCCGATCAACTATCTGTAGCAAGGTTTACAAAGCTTTTGATATTACAGGATAGATCCTTATGGATACTTAGCCTTACCTCAGGCATAACACAGGCAAGGAAGTTCCCTCACCATTTCTGCAAAGGAGTTGTACTCTTTTGCGGCATAAGTGAGCGTAGCCCAAACTCTGTAACTTGTGATTTGAAGTAGAGCATACATTTTAGAAAAACATCCAATATTGGTTTGAAGCCAAATGACAAACTTCATTTCACTTGGTAAATTTTCCTTACTGTTAACTGGGTGTTGGGTTTTTTTAATTTGAAGTCAGAATATTTCCAACTCCCATCCATTAGATAATGTTATCCCTCTGTTTATTTATATGTAAGGGCCTTTATGTATGTTTATAATCCACAGCGAATGGACCATTAAGGTATTCTTTGAAAAGTTAAGGGCTATTTAAGATGCTCATCTAAAATAAATTTTCAGACTTCGTTCTGCGGCTGTTTGTGGTGTTTACGTGCTCTGGAGAAGACTCCTTTTTTTAATGGGTAAAAATTATGAAGAGTTATTTTCCAATTTCTAACTTGCTGGGATAGCCAAAGGCTTAAGAAGACAAGTCAACCACTGCATCAGCTCTTGGAAAGGAAATCAGCAGAACATGTCTATCTGGTTTAGCACCAGATTTTGGCAGAGAGGCAGCATTCTCAGTAGTAAATCGATTAACATGGATAATAATGTTTAGCTTGCATAGATTGTTTTTTAGAGTGTTACCATTAAGCCATTGGTAAAGTGAGTCTTGAGCTTTCTGTTCTCATCTCGATTTTTGTTTTGTTTACTTGTATGGATTTTTAATGTGATAATGGCCAGATTGTTTTTGATAGCCTGATGTCATGGCTGATTGAACTATTCTGTTCCTTCCATTAGCTCTCGTCTGCCAATATTACCCTGAGTAGCTTCCCTCCTCCACTCCTACATCAGTCGTGTGTGCTGGGGTACAGGAGGGTTAGTATTAAGGGGGTTTGGTTATTTTCTATCAGTTTGCTTTAAATTTTATGCTTTTCGTGTTCATGTTTCTGCCCTTAAATCATGACACCGTAGTGTGGTTTTCCTCCGCTCTGCTAAAGATACTCAAATTTTATTTTCTCTTAATCCTCATCACCTGTGCTTTCCCATATTCTGAATGAGGAAGGCACTGGCGTTGTTGAAATTACGCTCTGGCCCGTAAGAGTTAAACAGCCATACCCCTGGGAGGATGGGGGAGCAGTCTGTAGATGGTGCTGGGACTTTAACCCCATCAACTGTGCTGGCTCTTACGCAGCTCCCACTCTCTTGGCAGTCTGGTACGCCAAGGCATGTGGTGTGCTGAAGTGCTTCTCCAGTTGTGCAATGTCAGATCAGACGAAGCGAGGGCGATGCTCCCCTCCAGTTGGGAAGTTACTGGGAGAGTCCAATGATCATGATCTAGAGAGAGTTTTCTCAGTGAGTTCACAGGCGTACGTGGACACACTGTTGTTTTTAACTGGAGAATTGGGCAACGTCCTTACTAATCTTGATGATTTAGGGATAGTTATATGAGGCTAGCTGTTTGGAATGAGAATATCATTTTATCTGTTCTTAACACTGAGCTTCCATTGTGGTAGTTGAGTTTCAACTAACTCTCTTTTTCTGTTATCATCGGACTATTGTAAGTGAAACGCCCACCTTAACTACTCCTACCTTCTCTATCCTGCCCAGTTCTGCACATTTTAATTCACCTTTGCAGCGTCTTGTCCTGTCAGGTTGCCATGCGCTGTTTTGAGTCGCTGCTGACAAGAATGTGAACACCCCCAGTATCGATTCCTTCTATGGCAGCACTCACATCTTATTCTACTTACCTTGGCTCCCACTCAAGTGCTGCGGTGACCCTGATGGTTTCATTCTGCTGCGTGCAGGATTCGAGCAGCACTGAAGCTTGCTGGTGTTTGTATTTGATTTTTGCAAGTTGCTCAGCACCTCGTGCAAGTGTTTTCTATTACTCCAGTGTCAGTTGGAGATGATAAAAATGGTGCTGAGCAGCTCCAGCAAGTTGTTGCTATGTTGCCACTGAAAACAGATCAGCCTGTATCACTGTGAAGTTTATTATCTAAGAGGGAAAGAGTTAACTTTTGGGGAGGGTGTTAACTTTTGGTGCTAAGTGTCACAGTTTTTACCGCAAATACACATTTCTCAATTTTTTTACTTTTCCTTTTGGTAGACTACAGTGCTTTACAATAATTTGCAGCAAAAGCAAATGAAAATATTACATCTATTTAGTCTTTTGATGCTGCTAGGGTAAAGAACGCGCCAGCTCAGGAGTATGTTCACCAATATCCAGGTTCATTCTGATACACTCAATCTGAAAGTCTCATTTAGGGTTATCAAAGTAGGGTCAAGTGTTTGACAGCTTTGCAGTAATTACTCCACAGCTATTGAAAAATTCACTGAATCTGTTTGTTTTTTAAGGAACAAATAGGGCTTTTGGACAATACCAAAATCAATGTAAGGTGGTTTTTTTTGCGTTTAAATTAATATATTTTATTACTCTTGTTTTCATATTTGTCATTAAAATTCATACTTTTATTAAATTCATATTTTTGCCTTTTAAAAATTCAGACCTTTATGAGCCTTCCTTTTAAAAAAAGGTATGGACCCTGCATATAGCACTTCATTATTCTTTCCTCTCAATTATGCAGCCCAATAGACGTGATTTATTATGGGGGTAGAGAGGAGTTTAAATATTCTAGTTGATTATATGTGAGTGTTCACATACAACTCACATAGGAAAATACTATAAAGGCAATTTCAGAATTCTTCCCTTTATAGAAAGGGGTCTGCGTCAAGGGGCAAGCCTACCTGAGTGATCCAGAAAATCCCAGTAGCTTTGTAAGTTCTTGAGTAAAATTTGTTGGAAAGCACTCTTTCTATATTGTTTAGTCATACTGAGAGTTTATTATAAAGAAGTGGCAGTTCAAGTAAAAATCAGCTTCCATGAATGAAAAACTGTTTTATAAAATCAGTTTGGACAGTAAAAAGAATACTAACATTAAAGGAAAAAGATAATGGTTAAGGTGTTAAAAAAAAAAAATCCTTCTTTGAAATGTTTCTTTGTCCCCCTCTACTTGTGAAAGACTGATTAGAACCGTCTTTCAGAGTTTATAGGAAGTCAGCTCTAAGAAAAATTGTGAAATATTTATTATCATTGTATTTCATAATTTCTGCAGAGAACAGCTTTTAAAAATCCATTCTGAACCATGATCTGAGCTCTACCTTGATCCTATTAATAGAACAGCCTTTAGAATTTTTTTGATTGATAAATACAGAAATGCAAAAAAAATCCATTTTAAGGAACTGGCATTAGAAACAGCTAAAACATTTTTGAAGACTTGGATTAAATCAAGGGAATGTATTTGAAGATTAAAAGCTCTTGCTAAAATCTTCCTAAAAGATTTGCAAGAGGCAAAGTGTTTTGTGTCAGTGCACTATACTAAAAGTGTGAAGTTTTTTACCATAGATCTTGATCGATGAATGAAAAGCATTAGGGGTAGCTGTTATTGACTTATTTTGACAGCAATCCATAGGTTGTTTTCCAGGCCTGTAAGTTGTAAAATGACTCCTCTGGTGCTTGGCATAGGTTTTGGGGAAAAGAAAAGGACATGTATCCCTCCAGTCTCTCGGTATTTGGCAGGTAGTTTATGTGGTAGGAATATGCCAAAGCAGACTTGGAAGGTGGACAGAGCAGGAAGAGGAGTGGGGAGGTTTAATAGATTTTTAGCCCCAGTGAACGAAATCAAATCTGAAAATCAATATCTGAAAGATTAAAAAAAAAAAAAGTCCTCCCATCTCCAAAAAGAGTACTATGTTAATATGTAAGGCAAAGTTTGTGAAATTCTTGTGACAAGCAAGCAAGAAGAAGCAATTTTGTTGTCTGCCTTTTAACTCTCTCTCTTTCTACGTGACATTGCTGATGTGAGAGGACTGCCCCTCGCCGAGGGGCCGCTTGGCCCAGGTCAGGGTTTCAGGTGAGATGCGCAGCCCTCGCAGAGGTTCGTGTATGATGCTCAGGGCAGAAGCAGGAGCAAACCCTGGCCCTGTGCCTTTCGACCAGGACAGTGGTTCTCCAGTGTAGCAGCTCAGCAGACCAGAGTCAACACTCAATATTTTTCTCAGACCATAATGCACCAAATTTTACTCTCTGGCTTCTAATGAACTGCTGTTTAATGTAATTTTGTAGACCATCAAGGAACCACTAAGCATATGCTTGTGGGAACCACTGTGCTAATTGAGAGGGCCAGAGGTTTCAAGTGCCTGTAGTTGGTCAGGTCAGCCATTAAACATGGCTAATGTTTGCACAGAGGTTGTTGGTGTGGTTTAGGATTTACATAGGATGAGCAGAAATTTGCATTTAAAGCATTTTATTAGACTAGCTTTTTGCAGGTAGTTGAAATAAAACAGGAATTTGAATATGCATTGCAAGATACCATGGCATAACGGCTTAGGCTCGGACTGAAGAATGGAGATAGTGGTAGCAGTATTTTGAGACTCTTCCTAAATTTTCTCTGCCACATTCCTCTGTTTGCCAGTCTTTCCAGAAGCAGAAAGGGATGCAGGGGAATGTTTTGCATGCATGGTATCGTGTCTCATTATTGACAACCTCAGAAATTAAAAAATCATGTCAGACCTGATCACAATTTATTACAGTATTTCGAAATTTGAGTAATAGTTAAGTTTCTCTTTTCTTACTTTCTGGTTTGTGAGCTTTTAAGATGTTCTCAGAATGTATTTGCAAATTTCTCTAGAGTTTAAATCACGTTAAAAAAAATCTAAAACTACAGGGGTTAGAACATTTCCCTTCTTTATATAAATGCTGTGGTCCTCTTCTCAAAACAGGTCCTTTCATCAGGGCTTACCTTAGAGAACCATCAGGAATCACACAAATTGATCATTCTGTTGTGTGTGCTGAGTCCTGTTAGGTATGTGCTGCGTGAGTAAGAACTCTCCAAAAGCCGTATTATCTTGGCCACAGATTTTTTAAACTTCACTATTTAATTATTTTGGCCCTCAAAAGCAGTGATTTCACTTGGCTACTAAAATGAAAAAAGAACATACGTATATGTTTAATATACATACATATATTTAATTCCTACGTATGCAGGTAGTAGAGTGTATGCATGTCTATACGTGTGTGTGTGTGTACATGAACACATGTACAAGCAACAATACAGTGCTGCTTAAATTGAGGACATGGATTCTTAATCAGGGCAGGAGACCTAAACCAGAGCAGAGGCGTGAAACGGAGAGGGCTGACATCAAAAGGACCCTGATTCAAAAGGAGTGGTGGAATGATACGGATAATCCATAGAGTATGCACGTCACTTGGGTGTAGCAAAGTTGTTGGAGAACAAGGCAGAAATGCAAGTACGGATTGATAATGTACGTAAACGTAATTGGAGTGTAAAGAAAGAAGTGTAAAAGGTAGACCTCTGATCTTTTCCAGAAGAGTAGTAAGTGGAAATTATGATGGTAAATCTACCAAAAAAGCTGTGGAGATTCATTAGAGAAAGCTCTCCGTTTAATTATTTTCCCTTTACATATTCATACAGCATCAAAACCTGTGGAAAGATCAAGGAAGTAGATAAATTATATGCCTTGGCACACGAACCAACTTAAAAATAATATAGAATACAGCAGTCCCTGGATACCAGCTGGAGTTTGAGCTGAGGTAGATTTGCTTTAGGCAGCACCATGTGCACATGCCGTGTATGTGTATGTATTTCATACACTGACATTATAGGAAGATGTATTTTGTGGTGTTAAAAATAAAAAGTGAATGCCGGTGCTTTTGGATTCCTCTAGAGGATGTGAGAGGTCAGACGTTTTTGCTGTTCCTTTTGTGATGGGTGCTGCTGGTGATGTTTCTGGAGGTGAAGTAGGTGAAGATTTTAGGTTTTGTTCCTGACACAGAGTTTCACATGTCCGGAGTTGCATGAGGCCAAATTATCTAAAGCATCCTTGGAGTGTCCACGTCTACTGTGGTATTTTTGTGGCATGCAAGCTGATGGTGGTTAGGAGCCATGGCGCGAGGGGCCTGTTGGGGATCTCCTAGGCCACCAAGTCCCCTTTCCTCGTGTCACCTGGCTTCATAAATCCACGCTTCCAAAAAGTGAGATCTTTGGGGCACCCCGAATTCGCAGATGCTGTGGGCGCGGACTTACCGCCTTCCCGTGACAAGTACTTTCCCGCCTCACGTGGCCTACAGCCCTTTCCGCACCCTTCTGCAAGAGGCGACTCTTAAGGAAGGGCGAGTAAGTTAGGCGACGTGTTTTGGGGTGAGCCCCGCCGGCGGCTTTGAGGCGGGGCTGTGAGGCGGGCCGGCGGTTGAGGGGTGAGGCGAGGCGGGCCGGCGGCTGTGAGGCGGGCCGGCGGTTGAGGGGTGAGGCGAGGCGGGCCGGCGGCTGTGAGGCGGGCCGGCGGTTGGGGGGTGAGGCGAGGCGAGGCGGGCCGGCGGCTGTGAGGCGGGGCGGTGAGGCGGGCCGGGCCGGCGGCTGTGAGGGGGGCCGGCGGCGGTGCGTCGGCCGCCTGCAGAGGGCTCTGTGACACCGCGTTTCCCCCGGCAAAGTGCAGTCGGCGGCGGGAGGGGGGAAGGGAGCGCGGGGATAATGCTTCCAGCAGTCTGGTCTTAGTCTGGTAAACAGACTAGGAATTGTGGGCTAAATCCTTTTCCTCAGGCTTTGCACCAAGGCTGAGATCAGATGACTCAGTCCGGACTCATTATTTTAATAGCCTACAGCTAGTTCACATAGCAGCGGGAGTCCACAAAAAAGGCATTTAATTGTTGAAACTCAAACTGGTACATTGTAACTGCAGATTATAGTATTCAGATTTAAGTGATTCAAGTAATTTATAAAGCTTTTGCACAAGCAAACTGAAAGTTAAAATACTGATATTGTAATAAAAAGTAAATAAAACATACTTTTGTACATTAAGACCCAATTAAAGAGCATGATTTCATTTAACAAACTTAAAACAGGCAGGTGATATTTGCCAACATTACTACAGCTGTGTTTTACATTAGGAAATTAATTAAGATAGTCATTTATACTTTTTTCCACTTACAAGTCTTAGGCCTTTCTGTATTACACCATCTATTTTCTCTTCAATCATTGTGTTACGGTGCATTTGTTATCTCACTTAGCAGGCTGCATCGCAACTTTGGGTTTTTTTTTCCTTACCTAATGAAAAACCAGCTTTCTGCAATAACGCCAGCGAAGCAGATCAAACAGCGCTGAAGGAACTTCCCTGCTGTCTGCCTGAGAGGCAGCGCATTGTTAGTTATTCAGATGTCAGTCCTTTTCTTCCGCATCCTAGCAGGGTTTCACTGGTTTCATCAGATCACTCCGAGCTGGAGGTGGGAGAGTGGAAGCTGGTGAAGGAAGCGAGGGAATGGTTTCTGTTAGACTGAGCAAAACTGGGGGCTTTACTGCTCTCACATACGTGCCTGGGTCTGGTACAGTAGCACACCCCGAGACTAACGGGGACCAAATTTCAAAATGCAAATCAGTATTCTGCTTTTATACCTCACAGCTGAATAATGGGACCTCGGGAGTTATTCTTGATTCTTAGGTACTTCCCCCCCCCCCCCAAACTACTAATACAGTGATTACATAATGAACTGTTAACTTTGTCAGTCATTTGTTCCTCCAGGCAAATCACCTTGAAGTGTAGAAAGGTACATTTTTAAAATAGCACGTAATTACAGAAACGAGAGTTCATTCTTCCTTTTGTATGAAAGAGCAAAAGCACGTATGATGGTTATCTTCTTCCTTCTTCACTTTCCCTTGTCTACCTTCACCTGAACTTTCTTGTCTTTTAGGAGGAATCTTTCGTATCGGCTATTTTACGGATGTGTGACTCATTGCAGCAGAGTCTGAAGGACTTTTTGCCATTTTAGTGGGGCTGGGTTGTTTGTAGCTTGCTATCATCCTTCCAAACAACTCACGATGCCTGAAAATTTGGTTTATTAAGACCAGACATTTCACATTCCTAATGTTAAGATTGCTGCAATTTTCCATTATAAGCTTTACCCCACCCAGTCCTCTGAATACAGATTTATAAATCAGTTTTAAAAAATACTTCTCCATCTAAATCTTCACTTACATTTTAAGCTTGGGAGAGCATCTTTTGAGCTGAATGCTCTTTCTCAATGGGAGGATCATATTCTGTATCGGTGTTCTCGCAGACAAATTTAGTGTTTTTTTAAAAATAAAATCAAACAGTGAATGCACTGTAAGTGATTTTTGTATTTGAAAGAAAATCAGCATCTGTAGTTTTAAGAATTAATTTATTATGCAGCTTATTTCCACAGTTTCTTTTTACCTTATTTTTGTTGAATGGGTATTCTGGATTGCTTACTGTATCGATGCTGCTGGAGGAGCCACTGCAGGCAGTATGTGATACATTTCTGAAAGACTGAAAAGTGTGTCGGTAATGTGTTTGACTGCTACTGTGTAAAATACTGAAAATTGGCTCATTTATGCAGATTGATATTAGACATCCTTATAGCTAATAAGCAATGCTTTGTGATAATATCTATTTTTAAATTCTTGCTTGATGAATCTGTCTTTGGGTGTTGACCTGAATTCTCAGAAGACCTCAGTATGAAGTGACACAAAAATACCCAGACATAAATGGAACATTACAGGAATAAAATACCTGACATTTCAGCTCCCTGTTTCTTAAAGCTAAAAGTCCTTGAGGCATCAATAAAACCAAACCAAGTCCAACAGTAAAAGTGCGTGTCATGCGTACACAGATCTATTTCTATGTAGGGCTGACTGAAAGAAATTGTTTTTACATAAATAGTTATAATAAGCTCTTGAAGAAGGAAAGAGGGTGGACCAGTAATGGAAAAAAATACGGTATTTTAGGTTAAGTAAAACGTCCTACTGGAACTAGGCAATTTGACAATACTGGAGCCTGTGCAGAGAGCCAGAGCAGGGCTGGTACACTACTTAGTCCCACATAAGAACTATTTTGAGATTTGAGTCAAACTTAAGAGATACAGACCCCTTATTTTTATTCTATGAGCAGCTTAATTCCATCTTCTCCAAGGAGAGTGGAAATTTATTGAAGTTTACAATTTCTACAAACAAAAAGGCAAATACAATTTAACTCCCTCGCACTTTCCTCCCACTAAAATAAAAGTTAAATTTTTACTCTGCCTTCAAGAATTTTGCACTTCATTCATGTGAAAGCACAGGGTAGTCTAATAAGTCATAAAATGCTAAATAACAATATTTAAAATATTCAAGTTGAATAACTGATAAATTAAGTTGGAGTATTACTAAAAAGATACCATCAGTACTCTTTTATGTGAGACCGACTTTAGTCATTATAGTAACTTCATACTAAGAAAATTAATTTGGGGGTTTTGTATATGTGATGCAAATTTAAAAACTGTCAGTGTGCATTTTTAAAATTATATGTTTTTAAAAAATACTTTAAATGTACAAATACTCCTTTGTATTTCATGTTAGTGATGCCTGCGAAGATTCTCATTTTGATTTCTGTAACATTTTATAGCTGTGTGACATTACCTTATTCTTGTATATTAACAAGGATATGAACTGAAACGTAAGGATTCATGAAATTATATTCAGCAATTAATTAAGCAATAATCCATAAAGTATCTGTTGTTAGCAGCAGGCGATGACTGGTTTGTTCATTAGTGGCCGTAAGCAAAGCCAAGGCTAATGAATGTCCTAATAAGCCTGTTAGTAAATGCAGGGAGGATGATTACTGAAATGACGACTGCTACGTTACGCTAAATGCAAGGGTTTGCTGCAGCGTTTTGAAAATCTATCCCACTGCAAGAAAGTCTGCAAGTATTTTACACCATCCGAATGCTCCTTTTTTGCCAATGGCAAAACCGAGGTATTAGTTTGATAAGAAATAAGTTGATGTCGAGGCAGAGCACAGCATAGTGAGCACTTTGGTCAGATGTGCTTGAGAGGGTTATCACAACTTTTTACTCTTACTTATTTGTAACAGAAGTGACAATATCATGCCAAACAGCGGTTGCCTTCCTGCTAATTACCTCCTTGAAGTATCTCTTTTGCTTAACTATTGCCTCTCACTCCATGGAAACGACAAAATTTTGAAGTTGCAGATAAGTTGTAGCTTCTTTCTGAAATTTACTTATTTACTTCAAAATAGGGTGGAAAAAACTGGGGAAGGAGTGGGAGGGGAAAGGAAGAGAACTAGCAATGTGTTTCTAATGTTTTGGAAATTACTGTTGCTCTCTTAAGTTGATTTCGGTGAGCTCTAATTTTGTTCCCTTTAAACACAGAAATGTCATTTGTTTATTTTAATAACGGCAGAAAGATGATGTGGGCTTCTCCTCGAGTCCCCGTCATCAGTCTAGGGGATAAGTAATGAATTTTCATTATGAATGAAATATCTGAAATAAGACTGCATCTGTCCTGATTACTCTTCTAATGTTATCTATCCAGTGTGCATTTTTTCTGTCAGTTTAAAAAAAAAATAAAATAATATGCAGTCCTGGATTTTGCATTTGCTGCATGATCTACGCAAATTCAAGAAAGAAAAGGCCAAAATACCATGCTGTTTAAAAAACAAATAAACAAACAGAAACCTAAAAAAAAAATATATACTCCTCCTTTGGAAGATTCAAAACAGAACATTGATTTCTAAGCAAACAGCTATTTTTATGGTGGGGGGAGCGTACAACACTGATTTCATTTTTTTATTTTTTAAATTTTAAACTAAAGATTACTTTGGTGCTCTGTGAAAAGTAGATACAATACAATAAGTACATGGTACTAACAGAATAAAGGAGAAAAAAAAAGAAAAACACAGATGAAAAATAATTCTTTCCCAAACAGAAAATATTAAAATAAATATATTAAATATATAATAAATGTATAATATATTAAATAAATATGAAATGGGAAGATAGGGCTTATGTCCAGTGTTTGGGATTTATGTTAACCTAAATATGAAATATAATTCACACCGACGTTTTTGTCTGTATATTCCCGAAATCAAGAGAGATACTAAATTCCTTTCCAGTACTTCTAACACTGCTTGTATTGATCAACAGTGAATAAACACACATGTTTTTCTGTAGGCAAGTATATGGTTTGGGATGGTTATGTAATTGCTGCTTTATTTTTATTCAGTTTGAGTGATAATAGATTATTTGGCATATCACCGTCCATTAGCTCCACTTACATATGTTTAAATGTGAAATTACTCAATTTTCTGAAAAATTTTCCATGCTAGAAACACGAAATATCTACTTGGTGGATATTTTATTGTGTCTTATTGTATCTTTTAAGAATGTGTGAAGAGCAGGCAATTAAAGTAACGCCACTGAACTCTTGCTCATATTGGACAGATTTCCTAAGGTTGCAGCCTTGAGTCTACTGACAGCAATATGAGTATGACAGCATGTTGTTTTCGAGTCTTTTCAGTGATGAGGCAGAAATGCAATGCGACGTCTGCTTTTAAGTTTTTTTTTAAGGTACATGTGCATCCTAATAATCTCTACTACATTTGCTGAAGATGCACATATTCAGAAAAATGTGTATTATACTATGGCTGATTTTGTGGTCATAATATTTTTACATCTTGAGAAAACAGGTTGAATAATGGAAATGAAAGAATTGTACCAGCAATAAATTATTCCTAAGACTAGTAATAAAAGAAATCTGATTCTGTCCTGTCTCTCTAAGATACTTATCAGTTTGTCATAAATATTCCTTATTTAGGACATAGGGAAAGCTTTCAATAGATGAATCTGAGTACGACTGGTACTGAGAATGAACACTGAATTCCTTTGTAAGACCTGATCTCAGATGAATGGGCATGTTGAAGTCCAGCTTAGATGCGTGATGTTTCTACAGTATATATTGGGCTGAAACTGTTCTTTCCAGAAATTTAGAAATGCCCTTTAAGGATTTGTTTGATCTCATTAGGGCCAGTTGTGAAATGTTACATAGGTTTGGGGGAATAATTGGGAGGGGATTATTATTTTGTGCTGTTTCTTCCCCATTTGGGATGTTTTTTGTGAAATAAGAAAAGACAAGCAAAAGGGAATTTTGTATAAATCATATGCTTTAGCACTATTCAAATACTCTGTAATCTAAATAGTGTGGAGGCATGTGTGTGATTATGCACGCATCTTAATGGGGCTTTTTCACAATGACATTTCTTTTTAGAGTTTTGCTAAAACTGTAATGGAAGATCTCTAAAGAAAAAAATGGTTGATAGCTTCTGTGAAGCAAGAGAGGTTTGTACAGAGCTGCAGAATACTTCTGTTTCCCCCACACTACAAAGAATGGTATGTGAAAGTGCTCAAGGTTATTCATCAAATAATTTGAGTTAATGGATGGGATGAAACTTGCTCATATATTTCTTGCCTCATTATCACATAAATAGTGTGGCAAGGCATTACTGGGGACATTGATTGTCTTTGCTTTGGCCCAGTTTTGTGAAGTTGAACTGAGAAAAGCCTTTCATCCTTCCCAGGAGACAAGACAGCCTACTGCTGAGCTCCTGCCGTTTAGATTTCACCAGATTTCTCCTTAACCCAATAATAGTTCAACTTAACAGTTGTCTCCTCTTCCCAGCATTAGCTAATGCTTTGTCTTTGCTTGTAAAGGCAGCAAAGGGTGCGGAGGACAGTTCTTGACCAAGGGCTTCACTAGTGCATTTCAGGGTCCAGAGAGTCCCACCCTGCTGAAATGGGGTCCTGCCTTGAGAAGTGGATCCTCCTAATCCCTCTTCAAAGCAAAGGTCTCCTGAAGTTTTAGAATACTGTGCAACTAGAGGTGCTTTCCATCCTAGCCTTTTTTTTTCCCTAAACAGTGCTAATGTGATGAGGAAGACTGGGAGCTAAAATTACCATCCCCACCTCCTTCTTTCTCTTAGTACAGTACTGACAAAGAATTGCATAAACATCTTGAGAAAAAAGCGGGAAAAGATTGAGGGGAAAAGCAGGTACAACCAGCACCTTGCTCTGATAGGCGTAAAGAGTAGCAGGAGAATTAATGTGGGGCTTTCAGTATGTAGTTAAGCTAGTGTGTGCCCCATCTGTCAAGTAAGTTTGACCACTTTTGATCTAAATATAATACAACCAAAAGGTAGCGTCATGGGTTTTTTCCTCCCCTTTCCAAGCAATCTTGAAGTTGACCAAGTGTTGCCTTAAGGAGCAGTCAGCTGAAATACAAATGGTGGAAGCTCAGCAGCATGATTTCTCATGTTCTGGGAAAGGTGATGGGCTTTTCCCAGTACAGGTTAGCCGAATTAGGCAAACTTGAATATAAGCTGAATGTTACTATCAATGTTTTTCCATAATTTTCTGTGTGATAATGAGAAAAGGTCAGAACTAACTCTGTTCTGCTACCTTTTCCCGTTGTGGTTTAGTGCAGCTTGTCAGTGCTGAGGCACAGGACAAGGTATATATGTTATTGTCAGGTAGTGCTGTCATTTTTTTTAAGCTGGTGTGCAACTGGACAGTATTGTGGAGCAGTCCTGGGCTTGAGCATCTCCGCAGTGTAATCTGCTTGTTTTGCAAGCTCAGAATAATCCCCCTCCCTTCTCTAGTGTGCGTATGCAATAACTGAAGAACGATAGACTTGTAATTGCATGATCTCCTCTGTTTGTATATGTTCTGGAGACTAGATCATGAAGAAACCAAATGTAGCAAGTTAATATTCAGATCCCACAAGGTAGCTGTGATGCATCTTTTTCACTGTCTCTTAAATGTCTGTGGACATAGAAACAAATCTGGTTCAAGAAGGGCTAACTTCCTGCATCAGCAAGCTGTAACAGCGACGAAGTGGAGGAAAAGGCGCCTCATACCCTTATGACCATTATTAAGAAGATATATTCTGAAGGGCAACCTGTTTGGTTTTTTCCTTTTCAAATGAGATCTCAAGGAAAAATTTTGAGTTTATTTGCAACTCACGCTTGTAACTACCCTTACTCTCAGTCTGGGTGTATGAGTCTGGAGCTCTTAAACTGTCTTAGAATTGTGTGTAGTAAGAGTTTTATGATAAACTAACTCTGACATCATCACGTGAGTCACACTGGGGCATGATCCTGAAGCAGTCAGTACAAGCTAATAGCTCAAGGGAATTTCTGGGGGAGTGTGTTCTGCTGCTGTTCATTCTTGATTCCAAAGCTTTTGGGGGCAACAGGACTTATAAACATTGCAAAGGTTTGATTTGAAAAGGCTTTTTTTAATTTGAACAACGCCTCTGCTTTTTTTGTGACATTTTACATTGGTAACAACAGCTAACGCTGTTTGTATTATATTGCCACCTATATGGAAGGTTGTGTAACACTTTCCATTATAAGACTGTTTCAGTTGCTTATTATGTTGCCAACATTCAGCTGTTTGGGCTGAAATTTTCCATGCTGGGTGTCTCCTTCAGGCTGAATTTCTTGGGAAAGTTTCAATAAAAATACTTGAACCATTCCAGGGAATGAGAGGAGGGGGAAATACTATATTTTGCTCATGTTTATTAAAGTTGCTGCAAGCACTTGATTCAAAAATCATTGCACCTACGTGTTTTAGAGCAGGGAGTTGAATTATTAGGAAGGTGAAAGGGCGAGGAAAGAAAAAATGGGGCTAGAAGAGATTTCTTTCTAAGGAGTGGGTTCCTCGCTGACGTTAGGAAGCATCTGCAAGAAAGTATGCAAACCCCATGCTTGTCAAAACAGGGTCAATGAATGGCCGGGAACTGAATGATTCTCCTTGTTCCACTGCGCCTACGTGGTATATTGGATTTGGTAAGAGAGGCTTATGAGGTGTAAACACCGTCCTATACAACAGGGAAGATGACTAAAATCTGCGTAGTGGTGGAACTAGAGGGGCAGGGTTATGGAGTTAAGAGTAAGAGTTGAAAATAGCAGAGGTAGATTTGCTCAGCAAGGAGATGGATCTGAAGATGGTGAGAGAGACTATTAAGCAAGGAGATGGGATTTAACCTACGTGGTCTTACAGCAGCCTTTGTTAGTTACAGTTCATTTTCTGTTTCCCACACATCTTGTGCATTTAAATGGGGCAGGGAAAATTGCATGCAATTGTGTAATTCAGAGACCAGTATTCAACCTTAATTCCAGTATGTTTCATGTCTGAGCACTTGATGTTACAACCATAATTACTTTCAACATGAAAATTAAAGCCTTAGTTGGAAATTTCTTTCTATACCCATCATTAAAACGCTTGTATTGTAAGCGTTGAAGAACACCACAGTATAATGCTGTGTTTCAGTTAAAATATTGAAAAATGTTTTATTTTAATCCATTTAGAAAAGTTTCGTTTTCAAAACCATAGCACTGCCAGTGCTTCAGCAAACATGTATGGGACTATTTGGATGTGAAAAGGTTAATTGTATACTTGAGATATCAGGAACTGAACTTCTCAACAGACTCTGGCTTCCATTTCTCTCAGGTTCACAGTGTAGACAACAAATGATGTTTTGGAATATACCCAACATGCTTAGCCCAAATGGGAGCGAGTTAACAGGACGGAGAAGTTTCAGCTATAACTTCAAATTTTCCTGATTTTTATGGACTTCAACCAGACTGGTTATACCTCAATATTATTTTAACATTGTTATTTGTGGCTGAGTTTATTAAATAGCAGCGTTCATGCTGCTGCTTTTAATATCTCACACTTGAGGTTATCTTCCAAGTTTTCAAGGATTTATAATGTTGCCATAACATTTTCTTAAGGAATAAGGCTTCCCATCCAGAAGCAAGCATAAATCATAGTACAAATTCCAAAAATAGTGAATTAGATGTTTCCTAGTTAGAGGAAAGCAAATGTGTACTGAATGACCGTTTTATTAAGATCCCTTTACTTCTTTTTTTCGTGAATGAAATTTAGACTTCTATTTGGGGACAGTTTTGTCAATAATATCTGCACCCTTGTTTAGAGAAGAGAAATTTAAAACTGAACTGTTACTATCGAGATCTGCTTTTTAAATATTAACTTCATAAAAATGCCATATCTGGGTTTGACATGATGTATTGTCTCTGTTCAAAGAAGATAAGCTGTCATGTCATATACCTGGTTATTAATGTCTGCGGATTGTGTGTTGATGTTACGTATCATGGCAAAGATCCACTTATTAATGCCTTCATGGTATGGATGGACAGGATATATCTCTATTGCTCTAATGGTACTTAAAATTTTTTGCCACAGTGTTTTGAGGCTGTGTTAAAGGACACAAATCTTTTTTGAAAAAGAGCTGTTTTTTTGATATCTAGGCCAAATTTTTCTTTCGTATTTTGCAGAGATGCTTAAAACCCCATTTTTTTCTTTCTCCCTTGCCTTTCCCTATGCACCCCTTACTGTTCCACAAGAGCTGTTTTTTCTCAGAGGTCTCTCCATAAGTGCAGTCAGGTCTGGGACTCACTGCCAGTAGAATCTACCCAGCTTCAACCCAAATAGCCCATGTGTTGCAAGCAGTCACAAAATGCTTGTGACTGCTATGGTTTCTATGGAGCCTAAACGAATATAGTGATTCATATTAATTTAAACTGTTGGCTGAGGCCCAGAGAAGAAACTGGACTGTCCTACAGCACCATGTTGCAGATGCTGTGGCAGATACTATGTATTGCTGTGAGACCCAACGTGACCTGATGGTCATGTTCAGTGCAATTGTTGTGGTCTGCAGAATCAGTTTGTCTAGGTGGCCTCTGCCCTGATCCTTCATACAGTGGCAGTATAGAAACTGTGAACCAGATGACCAGTGTGGCAGTATTCCCTCTGCCTCCCTCTCCTCAGGGTCTGCTGCTCTTCCTCAGGAGCTAAAGGTGGATCTCCCAGTCGTCTGTTGGATTCTGGACATACGTTAGGGGTTGCTTCCATGTCTTCTCATATGATAAGGAACGTCAAGTGACACAACAGGCAGTTTGGTCACATAGCAAATACAGTTGTCACATGACAAGAAATTTGGTAGAGTGATGTATGGCCCCGGCTAGCAGCCAAGTACCCACATAACCCCTTGCTCACTCACCCCCACACCCCAGACCCCAGTGGGATGGGGGAGAAAATAGGAGGAGCAGCAGCAAGAAAGCTCATGGACTGAAATAAAGGGAATCACTTACCAAGTACTATCATGGGCAAAACAGACTCAAGCTCGGGAATTTAACTTAATTTATTGCCAGCTAGCATAAATATTTAATTCCTGATTCAGGTATTGGTTATTGAGAAACAAAAGAAAACCCCTAAAACACTTAGGGGGAAAAAAGCCACCTGTCCTCCCCCTTTCCCAAGCTCACCTTCACTCCCAGGCTTACTTCACTCCAGACATCTCTCCTCCCCTGCTACCGCTGCATGCCACACTTGGTCCCTTCGGTGAGGTAACAAGTGGTGCAGGGGCTGTGGTCAGGTCGTGGCGGTTTCTCTCTGCCACACTTTGTTTGTCACTCTTGTCCTGTGCTCTGATGTGGGTCACCCACAGGCTGCAGTGCCTCCAGGGGTGTACCTGCTCTCCACCATGCAGCACCTCCTACTCCTCTGACCTTGTTTTGCTCTCACTCCCTCTGTTCCCTCCTCCTCTTTCCCTCCTCTCTCCCTCCGGCATTTTCTACCCCTCCTTAAATATGTTTTCACTGAGGTGCTACCAGCTTTGCTGATGGGCTCAGCTGTGTCATGTGGTGGGTCCATTGCAGAGCTGGCTGAAACCAGCAGTGGCTGGCACAAGGCAGACCCTGACTTCTCGCCCTGCAGCCCTCTCTGCTACCAAAACCTTGCCACCTACACCCAATACAACAACTCAGCATCTCCATTATTTCCTCCACAGACTTGTTCTCTGTGGCTGCTTCTATCCCTGAGTCTGCCTCATTCTCTTTCCTAGGCTCCTCTGAGGAGAGTGTGACTATTGAAAGAAAGCCAGGTCACCCTCGCTTAGTCCAATACAAATAATTGCTGGTAATTTTTGTCATTCTGTTTCCTTACTGGATTGCAAATGTGAGTTTCTGGGTGACAGCTGGCTCCGAGGTGACTGCAACATTCCGGCTGCACCGTGTTCTCACCTCTCTGAATGCGCCCTTCATGGTTTACCACGGTTGCAAGAGCTCATTATGTAAAGCTTGTGTCTTGGCTAGTTGGTTTACTCTGTCTAACCTGGTCAGACAAATGTCTGAGTGTAACTTAGTTCTTACTCTGTATCACATGCTAGTGCGTATTGTTTTATTCACTGACATGGTTTGTACTTTAGTATGAAGGACAGAGGATTGTATGGACAAGGTGATTTACTTTAGCCTGTCTTCTTAGGAATCCTTCAAGATGGCTCCTTATGCAGTGGAGGGGGAAAACAAAGGATTAAAAGATTGCTTGAATGCTGAGTGCATGAAGTCTGAGTTGCCGAGATCCTATTGTGGGGGAACCCCAGTCCTTTCAAGTGAGGGTTAATACAGGTGCCAGCAGTGATGCTTTGAATGTCAGCATAATGCAGTATCAGGTGTTCCGTTGTAACTCTGTGTAGGCACTTCGAATAAAAGTGGTCTTTTTCACTTCAGTGGTTCTTTTTTGGAAGGAATCAGAGTAAAAGTGAAAAAAGCTATTTTTATTCTAGGTGAGAGATCCCACGCAAAAAGTCGCACTGGAATTACTGCACTACTGGTGCACACCTTGCGTCGTGGTGGTGGAATTCCCTGTCAGCATCCCACAGAGATGAACCTTGAGTTGCATTAGGCCTTCAGCAACATGTACCAAAGCTCTACAGAGAGACCTCGTTTGGTTTTCAAAAGTTGGGAACTCTGCTTTGAGGAATAGCAATGTAATTGGACATCTTTTCCGTCAGGCAACATTGCCTAAAACCTTTAGAAAAAGGATGTGATTATCCTAAGTTGGAAATTATATATCTACACAATCTAATTCATACTATGCTTTTGACCTTCAGATTCGATACATTTGCCCCTAACATTTTTCTCTGTTACAGCTACTCAGCTACTTTTTCACAGAAGGATTGAGTGTAGTTATTGTAAAGGATTGAGTACAGTTATAATATTGTATGCAATGCTGATCTCTGCTTGGAGTTTAAAAAAACTTGTGTTGTTTGCACATGATGCAAATGCCTAATATAAGTTCTATCGTAATCAGAAGCAAATGGCCCAAATCTTGAGCACTGGAATAAAGCTGTTGATGGAGAAGTTTGTGTTCTTGAAATCTGTGTGTTGCGGAGGAACTTGTCATGGCTGAGTTTGAAGCTCCATTTGGTCACTGAGGGTGAAAAATACTTAATCTTTACCTAAAGCTTGCTTGCAGACAGTGTTTCAAGCCTCTCATCCTCATGATTGTCCTTGTTCTAGATTTATGACTGATGCAGCTCGACGTGAGCAGGAGTCTTTGAAGAAAAAGATTCAGCCGAAACTCTCTTTGACTTTGTCAAGCACAGTGTCCCGTGGGAATGTATCTACTCCACCTCGCCACAGCAGTGGAAGCCTTACTCCTCCAGTCACCCCTCCAATCACTCCCTCCTCTTCATTTCGCAGTAGTACTCCTACAGGTAAGCACCTACTGTTTGTTTTATCCCAAATAAACTAGCAATTTTGCTACATGGCATTTGGAGAACAATAGACGTGCTGAGGCATTGGGAAGAAGAACCCCTAAAAATAAAACAGAAAAGCTTTGGGCTCTTTTATTTGCATTTGGTTTGCAATCTTTAAAGTGTGTTTGGACATTTGTTTCCAAACTCTTTGATAAAGCAGAGAAGGACAGTAACTTTAAAAATCGCAGCTGAAATTATTACATGAAGAAACTAACCTTACCAGAAATACCAAATGTATTTGGCAAATGTATGGCAAAAGACCTCTGATGTGTCAGTAGGAGAGCCCTGCACATGGTACAGTGCCAGTTTAAGATACAAGTAAAAGTGGTTGGGATCTTCCCCCCCCGCCCTTCCTCTTTTTTTTTTTTTTTTTTTTGAGGGGTGTTGAATTAATAGATAAATGAGTGGACAGGGATGAATGTTCAGCTGCTGTCATCACGTAGTCATGACTTTCATTAGGAAACTATGTTCAAAAAAAGTAATGTACGAAAAAAGTGATCTGTGTTTTCTTCAAAAACAAGTATTCCTGTGGTTTTCCCAGGTATAAAATTCCTGGGAATTTTTTTGCACTGATCAGAGAAACTGAAAATTGCTTGCTGTGCTGAACCACATCTCTTGGCCCAAGTCAGTCTGGTTTACATTAGGTAGAGATCTTGTCAGATAATTCTGATACACTTCAGATTAAATACCAATATTTCCTTCTAAAAAGCTGAATGCATATAATACATCTATTCTGTTCTGTAATAAATAGGCTCAACATATTCTTCTTAACAGGAAATCACATGAGCATCCCTGCTTTGATAAACAGCTATGCCATGTGTTTTATATAAGCTATTTAATGTTTTAAAATAAGGAAGAAATTCTTAACTATGAGGGTGATGAGGCACTGGAACAGGTTGCCCAGAGAAGTTGTGGATGCCCCATCCCTGGAAGTGTTCAAGGCCAGGTTGGACGGGGCTTTGAGCAACCTGGTCTAGTGAAAGGTGTCCCTGCCTATGGCTGGGGGCTTGGAACTGGATGATCTTTAAGATCCCTTCCAACCCAAACCATTCTATGATTCTATGATCCTATAACTTTAGTATTAATGATTAAATGGAAAAGTTATAGCGGTCCTTGCGACACTCTGTCTGGAAGTTCTGAAATGAATTGGTTGTTCGGTGTGTTCCTGGATATCAAAAAGGGAAGCATGTGAGAACAGCTAAATGATAAAGTCCTAATGTAATACAGAAAATTTTAGAAGTAAGATTTTCTTAATTATCTCCTATTTGAAACAAACTGATTCATTTCCTTGGTATCCTACAGATGTCAAGGAGTTTCTGCTTTCTTTTGTTTTACTTTTTGTACAGCTCCTCCTGGGAAGGCTAATTCATGATGTGGTCAGGTAGTATAACTTCGCACATCTGTCAGGAACATTGGTTAGTGATGTACTCTTTGAAACATGTTCCATCAAATACTGAAGGAAGAAAGCCAGTATCTGTCTACTGAAATACTTTTATTTTTATTATTTATATATTTTTCAAACTTTTTAAGTTACTCAGAATGTTGTTTTACCTGTAGCTAGGAGAATCAGCTTGCTTTGGCTAACTGAGTTTGTGGGAGTCCTGGCTGCCAGGTTATAAATAATACCAGCTTCCACTTTCTGCACCCTCTGTTCCAAGTTCCCCTGCTCCAAGTTTGTTGGAGCCCTGTTCCAAGGTTAGGGTTTGTAATAGCCTGGTAGCAAAAAACGTATATTCTTTCTTGAAAATTTTTTTTTTTAATTAACTATCAACTGAGTTGCATTTCAGCAGCCTCACCCTAGAATTTCCATTTTTGTCATCTTAAAAGTTTTTCTGGACCTAAAATAAGCATTGAGATTTTTCTGATAACTACAGAATTTTTCACAGTGTTTGCTTGGTGTAGGATTTTGTTCTCCCTGGTGGTTATAACTTACATAGATGAGGTGCTCCAAGTCCTGCAGCGGCTGACTTTCTCTTTCTATTGGTGCAGTGCCTGCAGAGGGAGCCCAGGAAGACCAGCAGGCTGATTTTAGATAGGCAGCTCACATGTCTGTTATTGGCTGATGCAAATTTTTTTCCTTCAAGTGCAAGTATATATGGCAGTCTACTAGCAAGGTGATAAAAACAAGGATAGTTAGGCAAGATCTGTTTCAGGGAAACAATTTAGAGCATGTAAATCGTCCTGCATTTCAGCCTCACAGTGCCTACACAACTTTCAAGCGCTACAGGCATACCCTCCACTGCATCCAGTGAGAATGAAGAATATTGCTGTATTCCTTCTGTGCGATCCTGTTTGATTTGTACTCCGAGCAAACTTTTGTTAACTCGTCTTTGAATACAGGTAAACATGTATGTTGTGGTAGCTTCAGAAAATAAAGAGGCTGTTTTTCCTTAGGTTGCCTGAAAGGGCATCATCTGGGTTGACGTTAAGTATTTGTTATAATCCAAATATAATCATTGTCCTCATCCTCCTTTAGACCTATATTTTGTCAAAAATAAAATGGGATTGCTTTGACCCAATTTATTAATGAAACATTCAGAATGGCAGTTTCTCTTTTATTATCTCCCATCTCAGTTGTTTGATATTTGTTAGGGTGCCAAACTCAGCAGTGTGCCTGGCATTATTGTTGCTGCACAAGGTATAACTCCAAGATGGTGCCACTTTAGATGCCAGAGAGAAAGCACACCTTACAGGCTGGTGAGATGGCATACAAATATGCATGTCCCTCAGCAGAGAGTGTCTGTCCTTTATGGCTTTTTGCTGTTCTTGTTCGAGGTAGAAAGCAGGCACCTCACTAATCTTTTGGGTCCCATTTTCCATGTAGTGTCCTCCCTTTAAGTATGCTGCTTGTCTTGGCTTTGCTAGGTGTGGTAGTCTTATCTTGGGTGAAGCCAGCAGCTGCCTGAATCCCAGTCACCTCTGTGCACATCCTTACAGCTAAGTCCTGCTATTTCCTGATGCTGTTAAGCTACTGTTGTCATTTTTCAGCAAAGCGTAATTTCATATAATGATCTCTCATCCATGTATTGACCAGAACCCAGGCTCGAACCCACTTAGCTTGTGAAATTTGATAAGAAACAGTTCAAGGTGGTTTGGCTGCAGAGAATGTTTGTTAAGTTTTGCAGTAAAAATCCGTGCCAAAAGACTACGGGCCAAATTCGCAGACAGAGCTGAGCAGCTTCCAAGCTGACACACATACATGCTGCAAATGTTGCATGCGTATGTATAGCACCTTCTTCTTAGTAAATGAGATTATTCATGTAGAAGCAGAAATATTCAGCAAAGAAGTGTGCTCTTTAAGGCTCTTCTCAGGTAATGAGGTAGACATGTATTTATCTGCAGACTCTGTATGTGTTAGTCCCCTGAAATGGCCCATTTGTGGTTTTGGTGGGAAGTAGAAATGCAGCAGTTAATTTTCTATACCTCCCCTCTGTTCCCTCAGGGGTGACTGGCATGTGCTCTCTGCTTACATTTGGCTTTTTGTTCCCCCTCCTATAATAAGTTTTCTCTTCTTCTTACGACCTGTGTCCTCTAATGATTGCAGAAAGTTCACTTTAAAAATTTGTTCCAGTTTTTGTTTTAACAATAGTGTCTCCTGGGAGACTTTGTTTAGTAGGCTTAAATGCTCTTGTTAGAGTTCGCAGGCAGGATTTAGCAAAAGAAATGGCTTCCATCGACAGTACAGACTCCTCAGGGTGATAGGGAAATATAGCTAAGTAGCACCAGCACATAGCTTATTTTGGAAAGACGTTAACAGTCTGCAAACATTGAAATATCTCTTTATGTAAGGAGCGCTCAATTAAGTCACAAAAACTTATGTTGCCTTTATTTTTAAATGTCAACTTTAAACCCACAAAACTAATGAAGTCTAGTTATGGATAAAAATGGGGCTGACATTGCATCTTTAACATACGCTGTTAATTTTTTAAATGTTTTCATATATCTGTGTGGCTCACAGATGAAATTTCCACCCCTAACTTCCTGGCTTTTGAGTGTAAATCAGAGCATTGACATTCCTTTGAAAACTATGCTATCTCTTCATACTGAAAAGCTTTAAAAAAGATTCAGTGATAGTAACTTAGTAGTAATTCATTATTAAAATAACCTGGTGCCAATTTTAGTTACAAAAGTAATTCATAGTAATGAGTCTCAGACTTCAGGAAAAAAATTAAAAAAAATAAAGCCACTTTTGCATTGAAGGAGTGTCAAAAATCATCTGAAACCACTGTTTTGTGTTTGTTTGTTTTTTCTTTCATATTTATGACAACTTTTTTTTTTTTTCTTTTTTTTTTAAATGATTCCAGGCCTGGGACAGTAAATTTCAGCCTGGAGTGAATTTTTGGCCTTCTTATAAATCCTAAAGCAAGAGTTTAATATTACCAACTGGCTTTTTAATGGTTCAGCCCTAAGTCTTGCCCACCCCTAAAAGAAAGCTGGAATATTTGAAAACCTCATAATTAGCATTACATTTTGCTCTAAAGAAACTGGCTCTCAGACCTCCTTTCCTGTTTATTTTGATTTTAATAGATTACAAGTTATAACATTTATGCTGTTTTAATAGGTTTATAAACCTACTTACTGCCTGATCGTGTTGGGCAGCAGATGGCAGCCAGTCCTGGCAGCGAGCAATGAGGATGCTATGGTTGGCTGGAATAGCTGCAGCCATCTGTCAGTCCTTCCACTTGTAAAGGAGATGAAAGAGTGAAGTTTTCATGGGTGGTCATAGCTGACCCCATGAGAGAATTGGCAAGTCCCATTTTGATTTGCAGCTGTCATTTAAGTAGGTGACTAACTATTGGTTTATCTTATTAATTAGGATAAATGCCTTTCTGAGGAGTCATATTTGTGCAGTCATTTTTGATTGACTGCATTTGAAAGATTTTACCTTTCCTTAATATGGCAAACTTCTTTGAAATTTCCACTAGCCCTATCTCAATATTTACAAAAGTGACCCCATTTTCTACCCACAGAAAATACCTAACTTTTCAATCTCTTTTTTTTTTCTTTCTAGCAAAACATTAAAGTAATAATTTTAATTTGAAGTAAAAAATACTTTGTAGGATTGGCCTTAATATTAAAGGAATCTAATATCTAAACGGTGATATTGTAATCAAATACGCCTAAAAATTCAGTACAGCAATGTTTTAAGACTTTAAAAAAAACTATGACTGAGGCTTTCAAATTAGTACTGTTGATGTAGAAACCATTACATTTACCATCTGAGGATACTATTTGAATTATGATTTAGTAGATCTATAGTAACTGAGTAGTTTTTTAGATATATAGACCATATTCTTAAACCGAAATCAAGACTGCTTTGTAGCTGTGTCAGTATACTATCTTAAAGCTGCATTGTTTCAGCTGGTTAAAATATACCATGTGAAATGGGCCAATTTTTTTCTAATAAATCATGCTAGTGGTGAACCATGACTTTATATAATATGTGATTTAAAGACAGAAAGTGAAATTCAATGTATTTTCAATCAAAAAAAAAAAATCAGTCTTCACCTAGTGTGTATTTTCAGTGCCTGGTGTAATGACTGCATTCTTAAATATCTACAATGATTTTAAATATGTTCGTGTTTGTTGTAGTTTTAGTTAACAAACTAAATTAAAGAGAATCGTGTCCCATTTACATCATTAAGCATCATATCTTCTAAGATTAAAATAGAGTATATATAAACTTTTATTCAATAAAATTAATAGATTCTTACAACTGAGACTATTAATCTTTTCTCTTATTCAGCTGGATTTTGTTCAGGATTCAGATGCAACTACTGGCAAAACAGTGACCAAAAACTTACAGCTTCCTTCTTGTGTTAACGAGTGTTCTTGCTACTGATGAAGTAATTTAGAGCTTCATTGTTCCCTCTATGGGTGACTAATTTACAGGGGAGGAAAGTCTGCATATTACAACTAAAGATCTCCTTTCTCCTCCTGCCAAAGGCAGTTGGGACTCAGAAATGAATCTGTAAGGATCCACCTTGCTTCTCGTCCATTAAGGACTTGTCTGTTGTGGGAGCTTTGATTTTGGGAAGCAAAGCACTGTGTGGCAGTTTATGAGTTTTCCCAATAAACCTTGTTATCTCAACTAATGTTATCTCAATGACGTGAGATATCATTCCTATAATTCTGCTGTATAGCATTTGCCTTCATGGGTAACTCAAGAAGGAATCCCAAGGGCCTCCTCTTGAATCTATTCCCTTTTCTTTTCCAAGAATGCAAAAGTTGAAAGAAAACCACCCATTGTTTGCTAGTGATAGCAATCAAAACCACAATAGTAACCAGCCATTGGAATTGGGCATTGAAATAGAGTAACAGGCATGCTGGAAACTAATATGGTTTAGATTCTAAATGTGTGTTTAATTTTTGTTACTTTAAGTTGTTTAAAAAATGTGTTGTCTTGTTGTAATGCAAAAGCTCATTCCTCTTCATAGGTATCAAAGCAGCTAACATTTCAGTACAGTTTCCATATGTTATGCTTTCAACAGTGAAGTAATCATATGGCACAGACAGCTGTTATGCAGTGTGCTATAACAGCACGTTAAACAGAATCCAGCAAGAAAAAGAGATTTGCTCAGCTAAGCTACTTCGTAAGTTTAAAGTGGACAGTAGAAATGTAAAATAACAGGGGTGCCCCTCCCCCCCCCCCCCAGCAAATGAATTGAGGACTGAGAGGAGAAGGAGTTAGGTGCTCAAACTTTTTTTGTTTATGGATGTGCTATTAATACGTAGCCAAATTAATCTGAATTTGCAGCAGAACTGCTATTTATATCAGAATCTCTTTGGCTTCTGTCAGCAGGTGGCATTTCTGAACTCCATGTTAGGTTGAATCAGAGTAGACTGTGAACCATTAAATCCGCTACTCATTTGATAATCTG
This sequence comes from Calonectris borealis, assembly GCF_964195595.1. Taxonomy (NCBI): domain Eukaryota; kingdom Metazoa; phylum Chordata; class Aves; order Procellariiformes; family Procellariidae; genus Calonectris; species Calonectris borealis. The sequence goes on from NC_134313.1 coordinate 133,294,746, forward strand.
TAACAGCTTTTTCTTTGGGCAATGCAGATTGGCTTAATACTGCTATAGCTAGAGAGAGCTTGCTCTTTTGTGGTGGGCTTCTTTTTTTAAGGCTAGTGCACTGCAAAATATTCTTCGATTGAGATTTTAGAGGTGCTTGAAATTGGACTTGGGAGTCAGGACAAGTCAGTGGAAACAAGTACACGTTGATGGCTTTTTGAAAACTATGCCACAAATTCAGGTCACGTGTACTTGAGCACATGATTAATGTTAAGCACCTTATACTCACTGAGGAGGTGAATGCCTGACTTCAAGCACATAACAAGCATTTTGTCAGACTGGAATGAAGTATTCTGCACTTGCAGAGTTGCAAGCTCAAGAATTTACGTATGTGCAAAAGCCTAACTTTAGCCATTCACTTCAAAAACTCTTCACCTGCATTAGCGTATTGTAAATCCTCAGATTTAATTATTACACCTTATGTTAATGTAGAGTACCATCATGCAGATATAATTGAAAAAATAATGAAAAGTAGAAATATGAGATCAAATCCCAGGGCTCTTGTATTAAATAGTTGCTGAGAAGTGGGCTGAGTGTGCTACATTTTTGTGTGTTTGACTTATGGGGTGTCTAATGTAGTAAGGCACAACTCAACCAAGTTCTACTGCAGCTTGAAAAAACACGCTTTCAGATGTGTGAGGAACCATCTCATTAGTTGTTCAGATTGACAGAAGTTTCTACTTGCTTAATTGCCTGTTCAGAGACTGAAGAACTTGTATGCTATGTTTTTATTAAAAATTAGATATATAGACCCACTCTTGTATAAACAGTATGGGCAAATAACTAAATGAAGACCAAATTCTGTTCTCCAACATAATGAAAGTTTGTCTGAATGCATTCAATATTTCAGGCCTGCAAGGTATGATAAAATCTATGATAAAATATCTTGAGGCAACTGTATTGTGGTCTGTGGCAAAACTTCCCTCTGAGGGAAGTGCCAGGATTTTACATTTCTGTGCAGATGACGAAAGAGAACTTTCTTTATAATTATTGGAGCCAAAATGGTTCCATCTAATTGCAGGTTTGGGGGCCTATATTAATCCTGCACACTAATTAATATATACATATGTTTGCCCAGCATTTAGCAGTCTGAGGCACCTATTCTAACAGACCCTTATGGGTGTTCTTGTAAAAAATAAATACATAAATAATAATTAAAAAAATAAGGAATGGCATTGTGCAAAACAGTTGATCAACACATGACTTAACTATAATATATGTGTGTACTTAGACATGGTATGAGATTTTAACATGAGCTTTTGGCTGAGGTCGTGACTGAGCATGAATAATAAGTAAAATCTGTGGTAGTTTCTAGTTTCTGCCTTAAGGAATAAAGCTATAGTAGGAGGTTTCCAATAACAATGAAAAATAATAAGTAAAAGTGCAATTATTTCCTATAGGGGTTTTCTTAGCACAGGTGGGATTTGTTCCCAGCAACATCTAAAAGATGTTGTTTTTTCAGAGCTAGATGCCACATTTCCCTTCTAGGGAGCCAGACTTTAACCTTGTATATATTCAGCTCTTTCTTCCAGTAATCCAGAGTGAAAAATGCTCAAGTGCTCATCACTGTGCTTGGCTAAGTGCTTCAGAAAAGGATCTCTTTTTTCCTACCAGTCATCTGCTGTCAGGTGGCTGTCCAGGTTCCTTAGAGAAGCAAGACTATGTATTATATTGGTTACTCACTGACAAAACCAAACCGAACCAAAAGAATTACATTCCCAGAACATACTGAAACTAAGCTTGGAGAATCTGTGGAGCAAAGATGATCTCGTATTGCATGCGCAGCAGCAGTGCTGCTGTTATATCTTGGGCGTGACTGCATGGCAAATAATAATTACCAACTTATAGCCCCAAATCAAACAGCTTGAAATTATCATGAAGACTAAGAACATTATCTTAGTCAAACCTGCATAAATTGTTGGCTCAGTGATTTCCAAGTATACCTAGATTGTATGGAAGTAACTGTATCTTGATGTCCCAAAGTGGCCGGAGGTCTCTTCTGCTGAGGGACCACTGGCAGACTGCTCTATCTCTTGTTACTCCTGTTTTCTTGATCAGTTTTCATGGAATTCTGATAAAGCAGTGGCAATAAGTAAAAGTAACTTCCAGTGACAGATTAGTTTCTCATATTTACTGTTGGAGATAAACTACATAAACAATAACATCCTGTAGGACCATGGAGGGGGCACTAGCACCAAGATGTTGCTGAGGGTCAGGAGTCAGAAGGGGAAGTGGAAGAGGTGTGCAGAAAGGAAAGGGGGGAGAAGTTTTGCCTAAGAAATTTAAATGGGACAAGTGTTTACAGACAGAACTTTTCTATTTAAGTTATTTCATTTTTATCTTTGATCTACCAAAGAGTATCTTGGTTTTTCTCCTTTGTACCATTTTGTTACGTGCCATTTATTGAAATCTAGCTGTGTGAAATCTAGCTGGGTACCTCCTCTGCAGTTTGGCTGGACCCTAAAAGAAGGATGAGAGTTGGCCCAGGCTTGGTTGCTCTTTCTCTTACAAGGGAGGCCATGGTGACCTTTTTTTTGTCTCCTAGGCAAAACTGAGGTCTTTAAGGACTCTGCAAACCCCAGCCCCCATTTGCCTTATGGGAGTTATCTGATTTGTTTTACAGTGGGTTTGGGACTCCACAAAGGCCACCTCTTTCAGTGCGGATGGACCAGGTGAGAGAGGAGTGTCGATTAAGTGTTTGCAAGGAGCATAGGGCCCCAAGCACATGACTTCGGTTCTTTCAAAGTCCTATAGCTTTGGGGTACGGATCCTGGAGTATTTCTGCAGGGCTGTGCTAGATAAGCCAACACAACCCATGAGCATCTTACTTTTTCAGAGGTTTGGGATTCCCACTGATCCAGTAAAGATGGAGCAAAATAATGGGGATTCTCCTGTAACTAACCTTTTCTTTGGTTTTCACAAGGACGCATATCATGGTAACCTCCCCCGCTTAGTCCTTTTTTTAACTCCATCCTAAACTAACTTACAACCTAAGTATAAAAAGGCCTGTACTACATTCACAAAATGAAATTATTTTAAAGTGATGCTTATAACAATTGAAATTACTTTTAAAGTTAAAAAGCCATTTCTAAGTGTATGTAGAGGAAAGTAAGATCGAGGTAAAAATAGCTGATGGGGGAAAATAGGGCTGTGCTGCGAGGGGAAAATACATGAAGGCTTTTTTTTTTTAATCACAATTCTTCTCATAGCTTTCCTCTGCATTTTCTGTTTTTCTTCCTTTTCTTGCTTTATGGGTGCATTTCCCTTACAATTCTGTTAAATTTCTCATTTGCTCTTTAACTTGGCAGTAAAAATGTGTTGAGCCCAGTTTGCTATAAAAATATGTTCTGGGAAGATTGACTCAGTTGTCAGATTTTGTGCTTTCCAGTAGAACTCTGAATCTTGCCAGAGGAGAAGGCACATCAAAAATTTAACATTGCATCTTATTTATCTCATCTCGCTCACTACAGGTAGCTTTACGTGTAACCTCCTGTTTGTTGTACTTCGTCTTCCCAGCCCCTTCAGAGCATTCTTGTTTGATACAGACGTAAATTGCACCGGCAATTGTAAAGCTACTGTGCTGTAGAATTGTATTTTAGTTGCACATACCTGTAATTAATTGTATGGGAATTTTCACAGTACTCTCCCCAAGGAACAATTTCATTGAAAAGTAACCGAGTTGTCTAGACTATAGCAACTCATAAAATCATCACTAGTTTTGGTTTTTGAGCTACAAAGCAGCAATAGAAACATGGCTTGTAGATTTAAAGTACTTCCAAGCACAGGAACTGTTTTATAATTCCCATCGTAGTAGTCTAACCTGGCAAACCGTTTTTAACAGGGTCGAGAACAGAAAATGTACAATAAGCTTAAAGTAAAGATTATCTCTGTGTTAATTTGTGATAGGTTTTTTTGGTGTAGAAGCGCATCCGCTGTACATGGACCTTTCTTCCTCCAAATGTGTAAAAAAGATACATTTTGTAGAAAGTACATTTTGCCTGCCTTTCACAGCTTGTGGCTTAACTGGTTTAATGTAGGAATAGCTTGACACTCAAAAAGGAACTTCAGTGGTTCTGGGTAACAATGACGGCATTCATGTTTGTGTGTTTATACTGCAAGGGCCAGTTGGTGGAAGGATTTTTTTTTTTTTTTCCTATTTAGCTTTAGAAGTAGTCTGCTAATTACCTTGAAAATTACTAACTGAAAGCACAAATGTTTTTCAGAAAGTTGGAAACTGTAGTTGGGCACATGGAACTTCTAGGTGCTTATTTAAATCGTGCCTATGTATATGCAAATATATATACATATACATATATATGTAAAATATTACACTGCAAGATTGAATGGGATTTATATGTACCATTGTAGTGCCTCAAAAACTGAAAAAAATCGCTCTAGCTATACTAGTGCTGCATACTGAAAGCCGTTATGGTTTTCAAGGAGTTTTCACAGTGCCTAGCAGAAAAAAAAAGCATACTTATTTAGGCCAGCACTTCAGTGTGCTGAAGATGGTGAAACTTAAGCAAACGTTTGAGTTTTCCTTGCACTGTAGCCAAAGCAAATCAGAAGTAGAAAAAAGCAAGGACTAACGTACCATTTCACACTCGATGACTTAAAACACAGAGAGGCTTATTTCACAGGGGAAATGGTGCATTACGAGTTGATGTTAGCCAGTACATGATAATCAAAATGATATAAAATTTTAGGAAAAACAGGGTGGTTTGTAGCTCTCGTGTATTACCAGGTAAGCCTAAAGGCTATAAAACATTTGCTGACCCCAAAACTACATATTCTCTTGTCTTTTTAGCGCTTGTGGCCTGGCAGGTGAAAGACACCACCCTGATTCTTGCTGAAGATGAAGCCTGGTGCTCTGTCCATGCTAGCATAGGCTCCTTCTTGCACGGTTTTTCCATGTATAGTAAGATAGCATCATTCACAGCAGTTTCTCAGCTCTTCTGCCTCTAATGCCAAAGGGTACAAGAAGCCAAGGAGCAATGGAAAATAACAATAAGTACTTCATTTCAACTTCAGCCCAGTGATATATCATCTGAAACAACTCACACCTGCTAACATATGTTTTATACACCTGATTGCAACAGCGATAGCCTCGAAGAAAAGTTTTTGACAGCATACCAGGCACAGTGCAGATTTTATTTTATCAGAATCCTTGTTTTTAAAAAAAAGAGAGGAGACATGACTCCCCACTGAATGTGTTCATATGTTTGGGTATGAAAAATGCATTTCTTTCTCAGAAACACGAAGTAGGATTAATAAAAAAACATAACAGATCTTTCTGTAGATTTTGTGCATAGGCAGGATGATGAAAGCCTTGATTCTGGCTCAGTCATCAATAGGCATTTTAGTCCTTACTAGTAATTCTGAGTATTGTCATTAGAGCTGTTTTTCAAATTATACTGATGGAATTTCTTAAATGTAGATGGTCAGAGCATTTAAAAGCAGGTAGAGAGAAGCGTTAAGTATATTTTTGTGTAAAATAAATCCTCCCGCCTTTCAGTGCATTGAAGTGGAGAATCTGCCATTGCCTCCCTCGTTGCTGGTCAGGGGTTTGTAACCCTGCTGGGGCTCATAAGCATGAAGTTCCCTCGGGCCGAAGCTGCTGAAAGAGCGCTGAGCTGCCCTGGGTCTCTGCAGCTCCTCCGCACCCTGGTCCTCCATGGGCAGCCTGCCGCGGGATCCCTTTGCCATGATTCAGCCCGTTCACACATGAGGGTTTAGGGTCCAGCCCAGAAGCATCTTGGAAATCCCCACGTAGCTGAATCCTGCTGAAATCAGTGGCACTCCTTGTGTAGTGAGTGCTACCTGCACAGGGATAGCAATTCCTTGGATTGGAGCCTGGTCGTAGCTCGGTGCATCCTTGCTGGGTTTGTGCACTGGTGAAGGCAAAACGCCTAGCAGTCGGGGTGGGTAAGGACTGTGTGCATTAGCAGTTTTATGGCCTGTACTGTAAGTGGCTGAATAGCTTTTGTACAGCTGTAAAGCATGTTTAACCCAATGTTATAAAACACGTCTCAAATGTATTTTCATAGCTTCATAAACCGTAGTTCATTTATGTAGGTACTTTTTATTGTAATCCTTTATCTTAAACATGAAACTATTTCCTGATACTGTTTCTATTTTTTTTTCTTCTTTTTTTTTATGAAAAAAGGGGAAAAGAAGAGAAAAGAAATACTGCCTTTTTGTTATATGCATCAGGAGAGTCCTTAAGTACAGTAATAGTGTCCTGAACTTGTATTTTTGTATTTCTAACCTCAGAATGCAGGCCTAGCAACTAAAAAGCCAAAATAACATTAATTATGACTGTTCCTCGCTGTGGTTTTTGGAGTATAAGTTTGGAACAGATGTTTGGGGAGAAAGGAGGGGGGAGGAAGGATGGATTGTTTCTTTTTCTCAGCCCCAACTGGTTTTAATTCTTTCTTGAACATTTTGAGAATATCTTTAAACATTTGCCAGAGTTCAATTAACATCCTGTGACTAAAGGTGGAAAATGTCCTACTTTATTTTTCTTCAAACATATACCTACTCTTGCTGCTCGTGCCAAAGCCAGAGAAAGGATTCCAGCTGGCATAGGTTTTATTACTGTTACATTAATTTGCAGGTTAAGCCTCAAGTTGGGAGGGGTCTGCTGGATTGATTTATTTATTTACTTTTTTTATTTTCATGATTTTAAAAAAGGGCCGTGTAAAACACTGCTGTTTAATTACAGGAAGGTTATGCTCTTTTTTGGTGAGTGTTTAACAGCTTATTCTTGTTTACATGAAGTTGTAGAAATCTAGTTTCAAAATATGTTCAAAGTAGAGATTGTGTTCTTGGGTTTATCATGTTTTTCCTGTACTATGTATAAACAGAAGATTGTACATTATTGAAAGCCCTTTTTTGTGGAAAACAGGATTGGGAAAAAAAGTTTATATAAGAATGCAAAATAACTTCCCGAGACTATTGGCGCAGTGTGACCATAAAACCTCAACAGCACATTGTGCAGTGACATTATAACAATTTGCTTTAGCACCTCTGCAGCATTCTCAGAAAGTCCTGTTCTACAAAACACATGCCATGGTATCAGTTGCCTGTTTTTTCCAGAATCGGTTCTTTACATGCATGTTTTTGTGATTAGTTGCTGTTTCACAAGTAATTGGAAGTGGAGAAAATTTTTTTCTTACTTAGCTTATTACATGTATGTTTTATTTGCATACATTTATACATTCAATAAGTTGTAACATACCTGCTTATATAGGTGTGCAAGCTCCTTTTAGTGGATTTATAATCTCTGGATTGGGATTTTCTGTGGTTTAGTTTTAAAGACTATTCTTTCATATACCAGTATCAAGATAGAAAATGGCACGCAATTGCTCCTAAGGCCAGATAGAGTCCAGCTGCTCCACCAACCCCTATATTGGCTCTGGAGGACTATTTTTTTTTAACCTGAGTGTTATTAATTCTGTTTCTCTTGTAGCCCAAAATGGTGAGCAGATCTCATGTATAAATAGTTCCCAATTTTACTGACAGTGAATAAGAATATACAATACTAATGTCATACTAATAGTACTTTAAATAAAAACCTTTATGTTTATTTTGTACCTTTATCATTTTAGCTTTACCTCCAGGATTTTAGGGTGATTTCCCATATAGGCCAGCTCAGCTGAAATCATTCTATACCAAAATACAATATATTTGGTTCTGTGTTTTACCTATAGGATCTGAAGTGTTTGCATGCTTTCCAAAGTGAATGCAAACCTTGTAATTGAATACATTTTCAGTCACTTAAAATTCAGCATGAGCTTACACTGAGCATTTAAATGAAAACTGAAGGTGATTTGAAATGTTGGAATCAACCTATCTACCATTTCATTTAAAACACCAAGGTTATCCGAGGGTTGGGTGCATAACTACTTGTGGGTTCATCCTGTTTGAAGTACCACCCTCCAAAATAGCTGTGGAAAGTATCTTTTCAGACTGTCTCTGTGACTGTGCAAGTAACAGTTGCCATTGGCTGTGAGAGAGGATAGAGGATGTCCAGAAACATCTACCTACATCCTTGCTTGCTTAAATGTTCCCTCCTTCGGTATAGCAAACCCTACTGGCTGAAAGCTGTTCTTCAAGTGATGCAAACAAACAAGAAAAAGTATTTTTTTGTCTAACTTATTTTCGCTAGTGCTTTTGCATAAAAATAATGTTAAAAACCATATTGCTCTTCGTATTTGAATCCATATTCACATCATTACGTGAGGTACATTTTTGAAATTGTCTTGGTGCTTATTCGCTAACTGAGCCTTGCTTCAGCCAGAGACAATAGAAAATTAGTTCTTCTGAGTAGTAATAGTTCCTAAACAGCTCATTATTTAGCGCTTGATACTTGATCTGAGCTAGGAGAGAACTGGAAGGAAGGGTGGTTTCCCCAGAAGACATTTTTCTGGCCAAATCCTGCTTTGACTAGTGTCATGAGGAAGAGTAGGATGCTGGCAGTGGCGATGGCTGAAGTGCAAGACGAGGGACGTGCTCCTGGCGCGAGCGTGTGTGAGAGCAGCCCGGCAGCGACCGCTGCAGACCACACAGCCCGCGGGACCCGCTGCGTGGGGGCTGGCAGCGGCCAGCAGGACATGCCCTGTGCCGCCCCCCCCCCGCTCGGCACAAGGCCAAGTCAATAATAAGTTGTAATTGTTATATTGATGGCTCTTTTGTGATCGTGCGGAGGGATGGAGGTCTCTGCCACGCTTGGCAAGTGCCCATTTGACAAACCATAACCATCTCAAGCAGCTCCCTCGAGTGACAGCAGAGCTGCCAAGCATGCAGTTGGCTTTGAGAACAGATTTGCCTCTCCTCTCCCTGGAGCAAGGTTCAGAGATATTTACTGGGATAAGAGAGAAAACTTTTAACTGCGTGTGCTTGCGCCCAGCTTGCTTGGCTGAAGAAAAGCTCCAACCTTCACCATGGTGAACCTAGTGCTCGCTTTATGTAGGTGCTTAATCCAAACACTGGAATTGTACTTGCAATCTAAAATACCAGTGTCTGTAGCACTACACAGTGCTCTGTTTAAACTACCCTGGGTTTCCTTCAGTTGTATTACATATGTGTTTTACATCATTTTTGTGGACATGAATGATAAAAGTATTTTTGAAAATACAAGAAATTAATCTGAATGGACCTTTCACAAAGGCTGAAAAACACTTTCTGTCCTCTGAGTCCCCTTCTCCCCCCGCCCCCAAAACAAGCAAGCAAGCAAAGGAAAAACTCTGGCTTAGTCTGTTTGGATGATCCAGTGTCTGAAATTTGTTGCCCGAATTTGCAGAGCTAATGCATTGTGCCACCTGTACAGCTCACTGTAGCCGAGTCCTGCTACAGCTTCTAGACTGAAGACTTGCTTAGCAGCCATGATGCGTGTTATTTAACTGTTTTGTATTTCATTGCCCCTAGCATTTATTTCCTGTGCTTTATATAAAGGAAGAATATTTCATTTTGAATGACTTGATATGTCTTTAGATCAGCAATGAGTATCAGCTGTGGGAACGTTCTCCCTTCTGGTGGGTGTGGAGGAGAGTGTGTGCATCCATGGGCACAGAGGGAAGAAGTTTGACAAATCCATAAATGTGCTTTAGTGTGAGACCAAAATTCACATAATATTAATAATTCACTTTTTTTTATCAAGGAAGCTGTCACAGTATATGGGAATGCAAACTGCTTAACATAAGAAATGCTCTCATAAAACTGTTTCTATGAAATACAAACTGCAAGTCCCGCACGGGACAAAGTGTGAAGCTTAATTTTTATGAGAGATCATTGGAATTACCATGAACTTTCAGTGACACTAGCAATGTTGGTTCCCACTGCAGTAAGCTATTTGCTCATAGTTATTCATTGTATACTTAAATGTATGCTTTCTGGTCACAAAAATAATTGGCAAGGATGTTTTGGGTTTGTTTTTCTCCATGGGAGGAGAAAGGAAGAACTCATAATGTTCTTGATCAGAGATCAAGATAGATCGTATTCATTGTAATGGCACACACAGCTTGTGCTGGTTTTCATCAGCTTTGTCTTTTTTTATATTTCAAGGCACAGTATAGAAGTCTTTAGATTTAAGAAGTGACATAAGTGCAAATGATGTGCACTTGCTAGGACCAAGATTCATTCAAAGTTGAGGGGAAAAAATCCTGTGTAAATCTCATGGTGGAATGAATTCACTCACACAAAAGGCAGAATTTATCTTGGCTACAGTGGTGTGAATACCGAATAAACTCCAGAAACATAAAAGATAAGGCTCCAGATTTTCAGCAGCGTAGCTGGGATGTTGTCTATTCCAGAATGTCAAATGATTAACTCTCTGCAAAATGTTTCTGAGCTATTTAAATTACTGACTTCATCTTCTGGAAAAAGAAAAAGTAGTAGATGGGCATTCAAGAGGTGAGATCTTTGCTGTAGGATTAAGTGATGTTCTCCATGATTTCGATAGCAAAACTGACTGGAAGAAGAGGTAGAGCAAGTCTTAAAGGTGCAACTTTGCTTTTCATCACACTACAAAGACTTCTTACCATGCAGGCGGTAATCATAATCCCTTTTTGTGCATGTATTTACTTTTGGCAATAGAACTGCTGTGATGCAGACGGCCTTCTTACTTGTGATGGGTTGTGTTTAAACGCAGCATAAAAATTAAAAGAGAAATAACTTGCCGGAATACTTTGTGACCCTGTATGTTTTCTGTCTTTCCATAACTAGTAATTTTATGTAATACCTGGCTCTGATACGGCATACTATGCCAGCTGTGCCTAGTGGTGCCCACCTCAAGTCCGTGCCCACCTCAAGTCCGTGCCCACCTCAAGTCCATCTCCACCAGTGGAGTCCACCTCCTCTTTGAGGAGCAGTGGCATTGTCTCAGCATGGAAAAATCCAGAAAAAAAAAAACAAATCTAGCATTCTTTCCTTGCCTTTGCTTTGTTTTGTTTTGCTTCATTTTTTAATCTGCTGGGGGCAGCACAGATGAAGTGAGCCTTTTGGCAAGGCCACTTGAGTGAGGAGAGGGGAAATGGCTTTGTGGGCCAGGACTGAGGGAATATTGCATGCGAGGGTGGGGGCAATATTAGGAAGATGTAACTGAGTCATTTGGATGATAAAACATTGGATTTAGGTTAGACTGAGGTAGAACTATATAGGGTCTCTGAATGAAAGCCAGATGATGAAACTGGATATGGTAAAAAGCAATGAGCTAGCTAGCAAGGAGCCTCAGAAAGAGCATTGCCAGAGGAGAGGGGTGGAGAAAGCGGTTTTCTTGCTATTGTAAAACTAGTATTTAGTTACGGTTAATAATATTGTGTATTTGTACATCATCTTGCTAAAAGCACGTGCTTCTCTATCACCCTTTCCCCTCCAGATATTTAGATGCTTCGTCTTAGAGAAATGTGTGGTGTTGTCTTTCGGGGGAGTTTTTTGCTATTCGCTATTAGACTTCTGAAGCCTAATTCCGATATTTTTTCCTTTGAGTATTGCATGATGAGAAACGGTAAGGCCATTAGCACACGTGCTACAGGAACAGCTCTGCTCGGTCCCCCAGAAGGGCAGCATGCCCCAGCAGAGTGTCCTGTTTTCCATGTGCGTAGCAACGTCCAAGCGGAGATCAGTGAGCCAGCTCTCTTGGAGCTCTCCTGAGAGTTATTGCAAATACTTGTCCAAGCCACGCAGTTGTTACACCCTGGAACAGGCCATAGGTTAGATGCAAAGGTGCTTAATTTTTTCTTTTCCTTCTAAAAAGTAAATATTTACAATTATTATTGTGAAACACTAACCAAGTTTAAAAAAAAGAAAGCAAGCAAGCGATATCTTGATCAAAGTGCACTGCTGTGCGCTTCCCCTTCAGTGCACTGCTGGTACCCTGGCAAGCTGCCCGAAGGAGCCAGGGGCAGCCGGGGGCTCGGGTTGCAGTTTGTACACCTGACGTGGAGCTGAGGGCCCGGGACTCCTGCTCGGCGTGGGAACGACTTCGCAAAGCCACCGTCCTCGGCCTTACAGTACTTAATTAAAATACCTCATCTAGGGGCTGTTTATTATGGCAGCACCAACCTGCGTGTTGTGTTTTTTGTTTTTCCTCTTTTTTCCTCCCCCTGCCTCTCTGATGTGTTGCACGCAATCAGTGAGGCACCGCATGGGTTGCTGCTCTTAGACACTGACAACCAAGGAAATTAAATTCTGAGGCGGAATCAGTTAAAAGCCTGACTAAATCAGTGTTGTTTTTCTATGGCAACTGAAACAACATAATTATTTAAAGGATAAATTTTTATTACTAATGAATTTTTTTCAAGACAGTAAGTTTTTTGCATTTTGTTTATACCAGGACCCTCTTAAATACAATTTGGGTTTTTTAATTTTTTTCTTTTGAAGAGAGGACAAGCAATTGAGTTCAGTAGAACGCTGTTAGATAAAAGAAATGATAGACTCCAATTCCAGCTTTGAATATAGTAATATGCCTTTCAGGTACTTGGCACCGTTAGTATTACTGTTTTGTGCAAGAAGAAATATATATTTATATGGTTATTCATACTTGAAAAAGCTCATCATCATTTGTAAAATCCGTAGTGACAAGTCTAGATTTAAAAACTTAAGACAATAGAGTGTTTGCTTATACTGTTTAAACAACTCCTTTGAGTATCCTACACAAAATCTTGCCTTTTTGTTCAGGTAAACTAATTAAAAGAAAACTCTAAGGATGGTCTGACCTCACAGATTCTTATGCACGCATTTTGGTTTCTTCTGTCTCTCTCCTTCAATGTGTCTACCTATAAGTGAAGCATGGGCCAAAGTTGTTACAGAATTGGGTCTTACTGTACAAAGTTATTAGAAAAATTAAAAGGATGCCCTGAAAGTATAGGAAGACCTATGGAAATGCATAATTGCAATGATTGCTTCTTCTCCCCGCTGTTCTGTGTCTCTTTTCCCTTATATACCATATTGCATATTAAGTTTTATAGACCACTGATTGTTGTTTTATAAAAGCATGCCCCTTCTTATCACTGGAAGTAGTGATAGCCTTAGTAGATGTTGTACAGTCTCAAATTATGTTTTCTTTAGGAGGACAAAATTTGGGAGGATATCACCCCCTCTTAAGGGGACTTAAAAGGGGGGTGATTATAATGGCAGAAATTGGTGGTATCAGTGTTTAGAATTGTGTATTTTCTCATCCTATGAGTGCATACGTGTATTTACAATAGGGTTTTCTGTTGCATTTGCTTAAAAAAACCCCAGTGAGCTAAAAAGTTTGAAAGGAACAGCTTGAGGAATTTTTTCCATCAAGATACAATCAAGGGCAGGAAATCGTAGAAGCAGAGTTGTGGTTTTCCCTCCATTTTTTTATTAGTTAATTAAACCATAACAACTCTTAACTTCATTTTAGGTTAACTGTTCCTAGAGTTCAGAAATATTTTAAGAGGTCAATAATGCTTGCTTTGGCTTTCGCTCATTCGGTGTGGGATAAGGAGTCGCAGTCAGCAGGGCAGAGTTTTCCAGATGTGCTGCAGAGCCTGTGTGCGTGCGCTCATGTCGACAGTTGTTGATGGTGGGAAACCATCCATCTTTCCTCATCTGCGCACCACCCTGTATGGATGAAAACCACAGGAAAGAAACGTGGATAGCCTGACATCTGTAAGCGAACTTACAGTATCTGATTAAAGCTCAGGAGCCCTGAGTACTTGCAGCTACCAGTTGACATGCGTTTTTACTTGATGATGGAGAGGTGCCGAGTCTGAGTGAGAGTACTGGGGGAGGGGGAATCCAAAGGGAAAAATTTGAGACATAGGTGTGTATTTAGTTTCACCAGAAGCAAAAAAAAAAACCAAAGACCCCATTGTACATTGCAGCACGGTTTTTCTCTGTGAAGTCGGGATGTTTCTTTTTTAAAGTACTGTGAAGCATCTGCCTGCGTTTTCTTCTCAGCGCGTAGAGCTGCTTAGAGGCGTGCACTTAAAGGGCATATGAGGGAAGCAAATAGAGCCATGCAAGTGTCACATAACTGTCTTTAATAACGGGAGCTATTCCAGCACTTGGAGCCAAATCGTCTTTCAGCAGAAAGGATAAAATTTAGCAGAGCTGGGAAAGGGAAAGAAGAAAGGGGAGGGGAAACACAGCACCACCTCCTGCTGACACCACAGAAGTTTCCCTCAGCTTTCCCTCTCTCTCCCTCTGTGCATATATTTTCTTTTTAATCAGCTGGGGCTCTTCCCTCCCCTGCTTTTTTTTTTTTTTCCCTAACTGTATTTTTATAGTTGGAATTCTGCTTTCCTAATTTCTCTTGTTTCACATTTAACTTCTTCAGAGAATTTCATTAATAGTTATTGCAATTAAAAATAATAAATAAACTCAGCACCAGCTGCTCAAATGGCTGTCGTAGCATATCTGGAACATAATGCGGTCTGTTCAGGGCAGCCACACAATGCAATTTATCCCCACACCTGAGGGAATGAATTTCACAACTATAATTGCTACAATATAATTCTTATTAATGTTGTGCTATAATTCCTATTAATTCCAAAGGGCTAGTAAATGCATTAGGACTTGTCAACATATTATTTTACACTGTTTATGATCTGTAGAATTACGCTCTTCAGTATTGTATTGCATAAAGAAAAACCTTAAAATTAGCTTTAATTGCGGGGGGGTGGAACACATTTTCTGTTCGGGCACTAGGAAAGAAGGAAGGATCCTGGTGTTTGAGGAGTAATGAAACTGCATTTTAAAATCAGTCCTTTGAACTTTCTGTGCCACGCAGTTAACAGTTTATGAAGATATATTACTAATGCCGGTCCTGGTTATTAGAAAAGAACCACTGGTGTCTCTATGAAGGAATAAATAACTGTAAGAAAGATAGGTTTAGAAAATTAAAAATAACTGTCTTCCAGCAAAGACAAAAGTGGGGAAATTACAAGTCATTGTAACTGGTGTAATAAATGCAGAATGTGTTATCTTGCTGTGCTCTTATTTATTCTTGTTTTATCTCACTACCCCGCTTTTCTAGGTAGTGAATATGATGAGGAGGAAGTAGACTATGAAGAATCAGACAGTGATGAGTCGTGGACTACAGAAAGTGCTATCAGCTCTGAAGCTATCCTTAGTTCAATGTGCATGAATGGAGGGGATGAGAAACCTTTTGCCTGTCCTGTTCCTGGATGTAAAAAAAGATATAAGGTAAGCAGTAGCGCAGACCTACCTTATTTCCCGCTGACGTAGTGGCGGGGGGGGCGGGAAGCCTCTAAAATCAATTTGTACCTTTCTCATTTAATAGACTTTTCACATTTATTTTTGTGGTATTTTAGCAGAGTACATATTTTATTCACTGGTTTCCTCTCAAGCACAGCCAGGTTATCAGTTTTACAAAGCACGTAGCCTTTTGCATCCCTGTCTGTCAAGAGAGATTACATAAGGATTCTTTTGCTTTACACGTTTTAACTAGCTTTCTATTATTTAGACAAATTAACTGCAGAATGCAGGAGGTACTACCAGTAAAATAATCTCTTGGGTTCCTTTCAGAGACACTAAATAAAAAGCTTCTGCCCATCAGTGCCACAATGAATTCCTTCTGCTTAACTGCTAGAGATACTGCCTCTCCTTTAGTGAGACTGTGCCCAGGGTACTTTTCCTGGTAAAGATGATATGCGTAAGGTGGTGGTTAACGTTTTGCAAGTCAGAGGTCACTTCGGGAAGGCACAGCCTCGGAGAAATTCTGGCATCATTCTGTCCTGGGTCCAAGTCCTTGTGACCTGTCTGCACAGCCGTCAGTGTGTCTGGCCCCACATGCAGGGTTTTCATCCCTCTGCGTGACATGCTCAGAAACTATTTCCCCCTTCCCCCCTTTTAATTAGACTCCATCATGAAAAATTTTTGTCTGTTTATGGGAGTGAAAGATCTTTAACTTTGAACCTTGAGCTGGCTGGTATAGAACATGCTGTGATTTTGTGAGGACAGGAGTATTGCTTCACGTGAACTGGTGCAGGTACAGATGAAATTGTATTGAACAGCTTGGACTTCAGTATGGTATTCTATAGTCATTGAAATTTGGGAACAGAAATCGCATGTCGGCATAGTTCCTCTAAATCATTTTCTCAAGTTTTTGCATGAAGTACTGGAAAATTCAACCACTGACCTATACCTTAGAAAAAGCAGTGGTGATTGAGTTGGTTTTATACTAGTTTTATTTTATGGCTTCTCCTTTAAATAATAAATAATACCTGAAAAGTAGGGACTTAAAAGAGAACAGAAATATGAAAGAGAAATATAGGAAGACCAATAACATTTGAGATAAAACAGTTGTGACAAGAATGAATAAACTGTGCATGAAATCGTGTAGTAGATGAAAACGTGTTTCGGTGATGCTGCAGCTGTTCTGGACTGCGGCAGCTCCCATAGCAGCAAATCACAAGACTGGGATTCCTATACAGATCAGTTAATACCGACAATACTTACTTAAAACATGAGCAAGAAAGCAGCATGCTCATTTTTTAGTGACATACAAGTCTTTTTTTGCAGAGATTAGCCTTAACTATGTAATGGTTATTCTCTTGAGTTACAGGAAAAACTGAACACCATCTCCAGAGGCAGGACAAAGGGAAAGATGTTTTCAGACTATTTGCAAGTATTACTTTGCAGGTATACCCACATCATTCAAGATTAATGCTTTTCTTGTGTGTGGTAGAAGCTGTGCCAGATGAAGGGTATAGTATAAAAGCTAAATCCCTAGCTCAGGAAGCAAACAAGCCATGGTGATTGTTAGAAGTCACTGTGCCCACAGGGCATCTGTGCATTGCAGAAAACATTCACTTAATGGTAAAGGCTAGAAGGAGAACCCTGTAATTTGCTATATCCTGTCTGTCCTCTGTTTGACTGCCAGCCCTCTGTCTTTTTATTGCCCAAATAAGCAAGCTGTTTCTGCCTGCTTCTGCTATCTCAATACCTTCATCTCCAATGCATGAGGACTGTCTAAGGGATATCTTGTACACCATTAATGTTAGAACAGTCGGACAGAGAACAAATTAACGATCCTTAGAGAGGCTGACAGAGAGCAGCAGCAGATAAAAAGTACCATATTTTCCTAAGAGACTCACCTCTGTTTAGTCCTGATACGAAAACACATTTCCTTAAACTCTGCCTCACCTCATTTCTCTTTTCTGTGGGCTCTGTTTCCTCCCTTTTTTCTTTTCAGCCTGATTTTTTTCTTTTTGCATTTTTATCTTTGTTTCCTTCCTTTTAGCTTTGTGTCAGCTGTGTTTCTTGTTTCCTCTTCATCTTCCTTCTGCGTAACCCCCTCCCCTGATGAATTATTTGCGGAGTCTGGGCAGGGAGTCCTGTGATCAAAGCACTGGGGTTTTCTGGTGGGTACTGGATAATCACAGTCAGGGCTGTAAAACAATTATAGAGCTCCAAACAGGAACACGGACATGCACATACAGTAATTGCCAGGCTCACTTTACAGCTGAGAAAGGATGCATTCCTTTAGGGAGCGAGGAGGAAAGGAAGATATACACAGTTTTATTTTGTCTGGCCTTAGGTGACGTACATTTGAGAAGCAGAAATGTTATTTTTAGATGTGTTATTTGTATTACAGTACTGCTTAAAGGACCCAGTAGAGATGGGGCTCCTTTTTGCAAACAATGTACGAGGATAAAAGATGGCCTGGGCACTGAAAAGTCATTATGGAAAGGTAAATAAGACAATGAGTACAACAAATACTTCCAAGGAATGGGCTGGGGCGGACAATGGAAACTGTAATGAGAACATGTTTATACACAAGCCCAGATGAGTATCAGAAGACCCCACTGGCCTCCTGCCCAGCTGCTCTCTCGTGGCCGTTTCCCATAGGCAGTGCAGTAGAAGTGAGTCATAAACATTTAGTTGTTCTTCAAGAACTTTATTTTTTTAAGAAATAAAATTGCTTGCTTATAATATGTATTGGTACTCTATATAGTATGGCACAGATTTTCTTGAGGAGCCAAAGATTCTGGGGAAAAAAAAAACCTTTTTTTTTAATTATGTGTAATTTTTTTTGTGGGATAGTCAGAAACAGCTAAATGAATTTGGAGCACACCGACTTCTAGATGCTTAAAACACAAGCCTCTGAACTAATTTCTGAAGCTTGCTTTCTTCTTCTTTAATTATGGTTACTGACCTAGAGAACAGATTATAAGTATTTTATAGTTTGCCATTTATGGCTTTTTTTTTCTTCATATGATTTGTATTTCATGCCTTAAATTTGATTTTTAGAAAATCATCTGCATGATTCAAAGGAACCCAAAGATCTTAGCCATGTTTCTGTGGAGCTCACCCTCCCAGATTTTGGATTTACATCCACATTTACATCCAGCCCTGTCCAGAAGTGTGTGGGTATTGAGTAGTTAATGTGCTTTGCAAAATGCCACCTGTAGGAGCTAAAGTGTGGATTTATGAAGGTGGCAATTATTTTCCCTTTCATTCAATACCACCTATGTGTGCCAGTTATTTGGTCTCTAGCTCTGGAGAAGGACGTTAAAAATACGTATATGATGTAGATAAACTTATTCAGGCAACTTCCAAAGACCAAATGAAGTATGATACATAATAGATAGACACAAAAAAAACCCACAAATAATGCACATATGTTATTATAGAGAAAACCCTAGAGTATTTGTCATAATTTTTCTAGTTTGTGCAAATACAGTAATAAAAGAATAATATACTTCCATGCATACAAAATGTAGCTTTTATGCATGACTGCTTTTTGGCCTGGGGCAAGAGGAGGAGAGGTACCTTCAAAGAATGCCGAGGCACTGGGCTTGTCTTTCTGGCAGGTAATGGGATGAGGGTCCTAGGCCTGTCGGGTGGGACAAACCCCCGGGAAAGCTGATCTAAGAGCAGTGAGACTCATCAGAGCTTAGGGGGGGAGAACATTGACGTGAGAGAGGGAAAGAAGGGAATTTACTTGAAAGAAAGGAGCAAGCCAGAGCTTGCAAGTTGAGCAAAGAGGAACTGGACCCACAAAGAAAACTTCAGGAGGAACAGCCAGGAGATATAAAAAAATACATGAAACAAGAAAGCCTCCCAAACTTTCCGTGACATCTCTTTTCCTGCTTGAAGGGGGTGGCAAGCTCTCTGCAAGTGTAGTGACTTCATGAGTACTGTCATGCAAGGGTCCCTGCCCAGCAAGTGTCCTTGTGTCCATGCAAACCCGGTAGTACCAGTCTAAACTTCTCTATCTCCTCCTGATCGGGTCCCAGGTTAATAATTGTTTCCTCCTGTTTAAGATTTTAGAGTGCCCTTCTATACTGCCATCTTCTTCCTCAATCATTTGTGAGAGTAAATAATGAACAACCTAAGTAACCAGAGCAATAAAAGTGATGTATGAGTTTGGCAGTGGGTTTTGCCATACCTCAACAAACTCAGCCCAGACATACAACAAAGTGTTTACATTACAGCAGTGGAAAAAGTGCTGAAGAGTTGACTGTAATTCTAACAACAGTTTTCTTTTAGACAGGAGTACAGGTCAAATTTCATGTTGTACTAGCTCCTCATACTCTGCGTGGTTTACTATTTTTCAAACCTTCCATGGCCCAATTCATTCCATGTAGGTTTCTGGTTTAGCATTTCCTTACATTTTTCTGCCTGAAAGTACTTTTCCCCCTTCATCAAAGCATGTGGCATACTTGAGGCTGAGTGGATCATTAAAAAATCTGGATCACAAGAAGAGTACCATTGGGATGGAATAGTGAGGATATTTGTGATTGCAGATTTATGGCATCTGTAGCAGTTGATACTAGTTTAAAAGTATCTTAAAGTGATTTCTTACAAAAATTAGAAGTCTAAACAGGTTTCTGTAGTTTCCAAAATATATATAGGGTTTGGGGATAGCTTTGTTTTTAAAATTTCACTGCGGTAGCAAAAGTTTAGCAAAAGTTTAGCAAAAGTTTAGCATTTTTTCTTCTTTGAAGGCGCAGGTCCTTCACGGTACTTAGGTGTTGACAGATGGCTTATGGCAGTCCTCATGCCATCCACTGACATTCCCGGCCCCCTCACCCCAACGGTCCTGTGGGTGCTGAAGGTTGTAACTATGTGCAAAACCATCTAAAAGCTGCCTCAGGATCTCACATAACTTGCAGGGAATTCGCTTGACTGCTCTTGAGGACGATTTGTAGCTTTGATGTGCTCTTGCCTGTCTTGGTGGTACAGCATTCCTTCTCCTCTGAATACTCTTCACCAGAAGTCACCTGCACTAAAGGCTCGTGTTCGTATGTCTGGTTTGTATTGGAGACTGAAGATTCTTGTCTCCCACATCTCAGATGACAGCTGTGCAGTTGTTGTCCAGTATTTTTAAGGATGTAAATGACAATTTGGGGGCTGGACTTGCAACTTCAAGTGAGGATTCAGTGCCTGGATGCTCTAGAGGAGAGAAGCACAAATTTGTGGGCAGAGCAATTGCTTGGAGTCTTGCGCCATACCCTTTTTCCCGGGTGGATATTTTAGGATAAGTTTTTCTTTCTAAAAGACTTCCACAAATCAACCTCCCCAGACACCCAGGCTGCCCTAAAATGCTACTTCAGCGGTACAGGCTCCACTGGGCGTTACAAGTTCTGACAAGAACAGGACCACGCTCAACTTTATGATTGAAACCGGAGAACTGTTTTTGCTTAAAGATTGAAAATCCATTGGTGCTGTGGCATAGTTAACGTGTAATAAATAATGACCAGCATTTTACGTTGTAAGGTGAGAATACCATAGCTATCTGGGAGATTCCGTGGTTTCTCTTGCAATTACACTCCTCCCTGCTTTCCTGATGGGAGCTGTAAGTTCTTTATACTTACAATCATAGAATCATTAAGGTTGGAAAAGAGCTTTAAGATCATTGAGTCCAACCGTCAACCCAACACCACCATGCCCACTAAACCATGTCCCTAAGCGCCTCATCTACACATCTTTTAAATACCTCCAGGGATGGTGACTCCACCACTTCCCTGGGCAGCCTGGTCCAAGGCCTGACCACTCTTTCAGTAAAGAAATTTTTCCTAATGTCCAATCTAAACCTCCCCTGGCGCAACTTGAGGCCATTTCCTCTCGTCCTATCGCTAGTTACTTGGGAGAAGAGACCAACACCCACCTCGCTACAACCTCCTTTCAGGTAGTTGTAGAGCGCGATGAGGTCTCCCCTCAGCCTCCTCTTCTCCAGACTAAACAACCCCAGTTCCCTCAGCCGCTCCTCACAAGACTTGTGCTCCAGGCCCTTCCCCAGCTTCGTTGCCCTCCTCTGGACACGCTCCAGCACCTCCATGTCCTTCTTGTAGTGAGGGGCCCAAAACTGAACACAGGATTCGAGGTGCGGCCTCACCAGTGCCGAGTACAGGGGCACGGTCACCTCCCTACTCCTGCTGGCCACACTATTTCTGATACAGGCCAGGAACCTCCCTTGCTTGCTGCTGTGAGCTGGGGTTAGAGCAGGGCAGTGGAGGGCAGCAGGGGGACTGTCTCTCTCAGGAGTGGGACGTAACGCTTGAGATTATGACTCAGAAGTTGGATTAGGAGGTAGGGGAGGAGAAGGGAAGTGTTGGCAGGAGAGTGGTATTGAAGGTGTTAACCTCGTGCCTTTCTGGGGTTTGCTTTCTGATCTACAGAGTTTTAGGAGTTGTAGCTCTGTTCTGTTTACTGAAGGCTTTTTCTTTTTTCTCTTTTTTTTTAAAACAAATTGTCTAACCTGTGTAATTGCTGTGAGTTCCAAGCTGGAGCTTCCTCTTACTGTAAGCTGCACAGTTAATAAAACTGAACTTGCTGCTTAAAAAGAGCCAAGGGGACTTCTGTTATGTGTAACACCAGGCAGTGGTTCAGCCAAGACAAAATCCCTGAAACTTTTAGTTTAGTGGGTTAATTAATATCCATGCTGTTAATTGATTTTGTCTTTTTTTTAATAGTTTAAAAAAAATCCTGAGATACGATTCTGGAAACTTTAGAGAGGACACAGTAGAGCCTCGGAGCTGTGCCTTTGTCACAAATTGTCTTGGCATCTTTTTTCTTCCTAGGAGAAGCTCTGATGAAAGACAGTTTGCCTTTCCTTACTTATCCAAAATCCAAGCTCTTTTAGTGGAAGCAGATAAGAGAGACTCCAGTAAGATGAATCCTAGATAAAGCAGTATCACATACTTAGTGAGACCACAACAGCTTCTTCCACTTCTGCCAGAAAGATGTGCGAAGGAGGACAGGGGTATGATTTTGATTTATGTTTAGTAAGGTTCTTGATTAATCTAGCAGAAGTGTTGCCTGTTACCTGACTGTGCCAATATCGGGTGAGTGTGTGGTGGTGCTGTTGTTTGCTCTTTCTCTCCAAACTACAGTGGAGATCCATTCTCTAGTTCTAGCTGTAGAGTATTCCCAAACAATAGCTGTTTTGAAGATGGCTTCTAAGTGCCCTGTGTAACTCTTTAAAAGTTAAGTGTTCCCTGCAGTTAATTCTTTGGAGACAATGTGTAAACTATCAGAATTCGCTGGTGCCTAAAGACATATCTAGAAACAATGACACAAAACGGAACAAACACACCATGGGGGGAGCTTCAGCTTTTTGAAGAAGTGTGACTCGAATCTTCGTGCCAATTCTTTGTTTGCTTGTAAGTGAACCTCTGAATAAGATTTGTCAATGCTATATGGAAAAAAAAAGTCAGGAAGCAAAGAACATCTCTGTGTGAGCCTATTAAATGGTGTTTTTTTGGAAAATGCCATATGTTGGGAGATAAAAATCAGGATTACCCAGGTAGACAAATTTCATGCATTAGAACTGCAGAGATTATTCTCCTTCGTGTCCCACCTCATATCTTGAAAGCCCAACACATGCCTAACACCTAGCGGGAGTTCCTAGCAATTTGTGTGATTTTGCCTGTAACGTTAATCAATTTTTGGTTTTTTAACAGGAAACCAAGCCATTATCAGACCACTTGACCACTAACATTTTACCTTTTCACTCGCAGAATGTGAACGGTATAAAGTACCATGCCAAGAACGGCCACAGAACGCAAATCCGCGTACGCAAACCATTCAAATGTCGCTGTGGAAAGAGTTACAAGACAGCTCAGGGCCTGCGGCATCACACAATCAATTTCCATCCCCCCGTGTCTGCTGAGATTATCAGGAAGATGCAGCAATAACATGCTGGTCACAAATGTGCCAAGAAATCCTCACCAGCAGTTGCTGATTTTGAGAACAGCCACCTTTTTCAGGGGAAGCATTCAGCAACCCTTTAAACAAAAATTAAATGCATGCTTTAAAATTTTCTGTAATTTTGGAATGATGTATCTTTGTAGAGTTAATGATTTTGTACATTTGCACATGTAATCATCATACCCATTTTCATTACTTTGAGATAAGGTGCTATAAAAGCTATAGGTTCTTCAGAACATTTTTCTCCAAAACAGAAAAAAATTAGGGGGGGCGTTGCGTATTTAGTTGTACTGAAGTGTTGAATAGGAGCGAGAGGAGGAGAGCTTGGCACTGACATCCTTTCGAGATTGTAACGTGATGAAGACTTTCAATGCATCTGTCAATGTGTGTGCAAAACCAAAAGAATACCACCCTCGTCAAACTATAGTTAACATGCCTTACATAATGGAGTTATCAGTGGAGTAGCAAGTCTTTTAGGTAATGGAAATATAAATAAGAAAGAATGTTTAACATAATATGCTAAAAATATTTTCATACTTAAATAACATACATAAAAAGGTGTGCTTGCTGTATTTTATATTATCCTGCAAATCTTTTTTTTTTTTTCCCCTCCCCTCTGGAAATGCTGAAACTCTTGCCATTTGAACTAGTAAACAATCACTTTAGTGTTAGAAATTACTACTTTTTTTTTTTTGTACAAGATGTCATATTATGTTCACGCCCATCAAACTTTTGAGGACCAATATCCCAGTCCAACTAAGTATTTACCCCTGAACTATCTGTTAGAAAGACACTTGGAAATACTTAAGTGCAAATTTATGTGTGTGTGAGAAACAATTCTCTTCATCTCAGATGAAGGTTTAAAGCACTTTGTAGTTCTCTATTGCCAACAGATTTAATGTTTTATGCGTTGCCAATTCTTGCAACTACTGTACGAGCATGTGCCTGTGGTTGCAAATAAAAATGAAAAATTCTACGCATGGTTTAAGGAGGTCCATTATTTGTGCAAAGGGAGTTTCTAATGCCTCTCCCTCATGTTCATTGTATTTTGAGATTTTCTTTGTGCATTTTTTTTGCTTCTCAGTGTAGGTCACTGCATTCCATTTGGAAGTGTCTGTTTAGCTTTACAATTAATTTTGCTGAAATATGACATATGAGCCTTATTGAAGATTAAGTGCTTCTTGCAGCAGGTGGTCAGAGACTGACTTAAAACAAAAGCCAACATGAGAGCGCTTCGTGTCTGGACCATACCTGAACATTTGTCGCTTACCATCCTGCCTTGAGCCGCCTTCTCTCCCAAGTGCTATTCCTGGCGTTCCGGAGGGCACCCCCCGCCCTGCCCCAGCCCAGAAACACTGCTCAGGCGCTGAGGGGTGGCTAGGGAGGAGCTCGCGGCGTTACACACAGCCATGGCCTTTGCTTAGTTCCTATGACCTGCAAAAGAAAGCTTAGTTCCTATGACCTGCAAAAGAAAGCTCAAATAAAGGAGGAGGGAGCTTTCCCTTTATTTTTTTCCCAAAGCTTTAAAGGAAAACTTTGTAAGGATGACAATTACCTATTCTCCAGCAGAGTAAAAGTCTCATTAAAACACTTCTGAATCATCCTAATGAAGAAGCATTTAGAGCACCCAAATTGAAATAAAACATCACTTTTTCAAAGCCTAGAGCGGTGACAGTGGCTGTACTGCACGGTGCTGTCGGCCGGGTTTAAAGGATGATCCAGACATGAGGGTTACCGGCACACAAAGGCCCCGGTGGCCGCTGCCTGCCTTCTGCAGTTTTGGCAACAAACACGTTTTGGCTCTGCTCCTAGTGCAAGAAACTACAGGCTGGGTAAGGTCGTTCAACAGCTAAACAGTCGTAAAACGTCATTGTTGCATGTAAATTCCTTTCAACTATAAAAATGAAATTCCAGTTTCTATTTACCTATTCATTGTGACAGTATTATTAAACAGGTAAAGATGGGACTATTTTGTTATACTGTGTATAGTGAATGTATTGTACTGTGTCTGTGAAAAGTGTGCTTTAAATTATATTTTCATATGTTTTGTTGGGGACAAAGTACTTTAAGTTTGAAAGCGACAGAGGTTTGTTTTAGAACTGAAGGCAACTTAAAGAATTCCTGTCAAGAAAGCTGCTTATAAATGTAAATCAAATCACATTTAAAATAAACTGCCTCTGACCTAAAAAGACTGCTCTTTACTCGTTACTAACCTAAAGAGTTTTAAGTTCTTGGGCTGTATGTAGTCTTCTATTTGTGTATTTTACTTTGGTATCATCAAACTCTGTACTCAGTAAACACCTGGAGCAACTTAAGCACTACACCATTAATGCACAAAATTACACAGAATGCTACAGCCTGAAGGAAAAAAAAAACCACCAGAGTATTTTGATGTAATCAGTCAAAAGGATTTCAGATTTCACAGGCTGTTTCCTTCCAACATTGCAACAGGGCTCAGGTTACCAGGTAAAATTTGTATTGGTGCTACAGGAGCCCCCTTTCTTTGGTAGGATATGGGTCACCTTTCTTCTAACGGTTTTCAGAAGTGAAGTGGCTATCGCTATGAAAGGAGAAATCATTAAAATTCTAATTCAGTTAGGTTGTGGTAGAGGTATTTGGCTTCTGTGAGACACCTGCAAACTGACAGGGTAGGTTATTTTAAGCAGCCCTGTCAGGGTGGCTGTTCAGCAGGGAAACTTTTTAAGTCACTCCCTGTCCACACGCACATCTAAGAGAAGTCCCTGCTTTGGCACAATCAGGTTTTGAGGTTGTCCTGCCTGTGTGGGATACCAACCTCTGAGACATCGTAAGTCTTCAATAATATGATAACTAATAATATTTCGGTTTTATAGCCTGTCCCAACTGTTTTCATATGCTGTTGAGTTATGGTAAGAAAAAAAATTGACAAAATAGTCTTTCAGCACTTCCATGCCTCACCTCAGACCATCTCTTGCCGTGCAAGTTCACAGTTAAAAAAAAAAAATCATCTAAGACTTAAAATGGAAGACGAGGAGCGATGTAGTTGCCCACGCCACTGCCATTTATCTGTGTCATCCAGCTTTTAATAAATCCTGCACTGAACAGGATATTGCACGTGCTCACGAGAGAACTGCAGACAACAGAAGCTACTCAAAACCTTAATCCCCCCGTCTCAAACAAAGAACATAAATGGATGTGAGCAACAGTTCCTTTGTCATACAAAGCTGAAACATCATTTACTGTAACTATGTAAAGCCTAAACTCTGTTTTATTTCAAAATGAACAGCTGGAAAAAAGGACACTGACTCCATGAATAATTTTGCTTTTAATGTAACAAGACTACTGTACAACAAGTGGAAAGCAAATATACTTAATACAGTTAAAGTAAATATAAAATGTTTAGATATACACACATGTTTTTACTTACTGGAAAGAAATACATGAAGTTAAAATGCAGAAGGTTTTAAAAGCCCTAAGCCAAAAGGAACACAATTCACTGTTGTGAAAATATAACAATATTTTCTACTGAATGCAATTGCAACATAATGGCAATGATTTTTTTAAACAATTACTTTTAGGCATTTAAGCACAGCAGTTTCTTTCAACTCAAAAATACTGCCTTACGGTATAATGTACTTAATTTAACATTATCCCTTAAGGCAAACATTCTGTATGGAAAACCAAAGTATTTGCCATTCCTTTTGTTGCAAGCATGTAATCTCACAGTACATGCATCTACGTTTCAGAAATGTACTAGAAAACTATACTTTCATAGGGTAAGTAAGGTAACTTTCCGATTTAACTGTTACCCAAAGAAAAACTACACAAATTTGCTAGGAGAAACACCTTTATTGCATTTTTAATCATGCCTCAGTTATCATGGTCAAGAGAAACCCTAGGTGTTCTGGTGGCATTTTTATGTAGCTGAAGAGCATCATGAGGCTGGTCTCATTTTTTCTGAGGCTAAGTCGTTCCCGTGTCCTTACAAATTCCACTAAGTAGGGGCATAAATAGCTACATACACAACAAGGTGGGGTTTCGTGGGGTTTTTTTAGTATAATGTTAGGTAGAGAGAGAAGATAACCCAATAGCAGCTTACAGCTACGATTTACCACGGCTCCCATTAGAGTACATGAGCTTTTAATAGAAGTTTGCACTGTTACAGAAAAGCTGCGCTGTTCTTGTTCTGTAGGTGGACTACTCGAAGTTGTGGGTTTTTAAGCTACACTGCAAAACAAAGTATTTAATCAAAATTTAATACGTTCTGATCAAAGTGCGTCTGAACATGCCTCTCAAACCCTTGCTGATCATAGTCAGGCGGGAACTGCTCACTGCACATGGGGCACACCTTCCAGTGACTCTCAACGTGTTCCTCAAACTTGCTCTGATCATAGTTAGGTGGAAACATCACATCGCAGAGAGGGCATTTCTTGTGCACGTCAAAACTTCACGAGGAGGTGGAGAGAAAGAAAAAAGGAACCGGTTATTTAATCTGTTATTGCAAAAGAAAATACAAAGTCGGATCCTGTTGCCACCGACGCTAAGAGCTTTACTGCAAACTTAAATCTGAGCAGACTTTGTATCTAAGCAAGTATCATACAGTTAATTTAAAGGTCTTTGCTGAAAGTGCTCAATACAGTTAACGTAGTTTTATACAGGAATCCCAAAATAACCTGGCATTTTAAAAGCGACATAATTTTGACATAATTCCAGCTACCACTGAATACGAATCTATTGAATGTCTTAATGGCCAAGCAGTTTCATGGGAAACCACTCTCTCTGCTCATAAATGCTTGCTCTTAGCAAACATAACACTTTATAAAAGCTCTAAACTTAGGTTCACAATTAGGTTGGAAAGAGAGGGGAAAAAACAAAAGTTATTCATTCATTTACTGAAGAAATCGTCCACATTCCGTCAAAATAAGGTATAGCACAAATAGTCTACCCAGTCTAACAGCATATTCTCTGACAGTTAATCGTAAACCAAACATTCATTGAAAATGCTTAATAGTTTTCCATCTCCATCCCTTGAGTAAAAAAGTGCAGTTATATACAAACCTATCCATGCCATTAAAGACCAGTAAAAGAGAACATTTACCTGGAATCAAAGCAGAAACCTGTTCCACGTTCATGCAAGAGAAGACTTGGAGGATCAGGAGCAGAAGGTACAGTGTTGTCATCATCCTATTAAAAAAGAAAGGAAATATTTTAAATAATACCCACTAGAAACAGCTTTTTTCTTTCCCCTCCAAATATGTTTCTGTTATCAAGCAGAAACATGGATGAAATTTACCTTTCGTTTTATAATCTCTGCAGCGTAAGTTCTACTTCAGTGTACAAAAGGGAGAGGTGGTTAATGAACAGAAAAGCTAAAGACAGACTGCCTTTTGACCATGTACCTAGAGCAGAAATCTGTGCCAGTACGGCTAGAATGCTGCTGCTAACACAGTAACTAAGGAAATGCAGGTCACCTCACTGTTAATGCCTGGGGGCGAAGTCGGAACAGAAAAACCTGTGTTAAACTGAATGCAGGGCGTCACACTACAAACCGTAGGAGCGTTTTATCGAGAGCTAAAACTCAAACCTAAGTTCTAGACAATAGAATGTCAAGTCAGACTTTAAAAATCTGTCAATTTAAATTTCAGCAAGGGGGAAAAAAGACATTGATTTCGATTCACATGCTTGCCTCCCAGCGGTCAGTTTTGAGCGATCTGCCTATGCCGCTCTCGCCAGCCAAGCACGTCGCACGTTTCACGCTGCCGTCAGGCGCATCAGCTAAATTGCCCTGTTGGGCTGCTTCCTCTCATCAGCTCTGTCAGTTCTGCTCTCCCTTCACGGACACTACCAGCACGTAAACAGCTGGAGCAGGCACTGATGAGGATCGCTCTGCTGATGGACAGGCAGGGTTGCCTCGGAGCTTTTATCAGGCTAGGGAGGCAGGTCGGCCTCTAGGGAATAGGCTGTTCCTCACTTCTCACAAGAGGAGGAGGAAACCTGCCTGCAGTGGGAGAAGTCTCAAGCAGAAAAATGAAGAATACCTACAGTGACTGGATTCTGAGAGTCCCCTTCTGACAAGCAAGGGGTCAGGGCACTGAGGTTTTGCAGGTTTTTGGGTTGGGTTTTTTATTCTGTGATGACACTATTACGAATTAAGATTTAAATAAGCACAGTGATGTAAGCAAACACAATCAGGGGAAGAAAACGGCACAAAAGGAAAATAAGAGAGCAGGAAGAAAATCAGAACTGTGTTTCTAAACCCACTCTTTATGCAGTATAAAACTATTTATTATACAGCATCTCAGTTCTATTCTGCTATTAGATAATGCAGCACAAAATCTACTTATTTCAAGGTGGGAATACAGATAAATTTAGCAAAATTTTTGAAACTCCAACTCCTAGGTTCATTTTCCTTTTCATCTCAAAGACTCCTTACATGCAAGAATTACAAATTATCTAGCAGATCTTCAAAACTGGATGTGCAAGGGACCGTATACAACAGCAGACACGCTGTATGTTTTATACAGATGGCTAATACGTATATTCAAACATATTTCATTTTTAGGCTAACATACTTTGTCCTTATGAAGAGTTAATGGAAACAGGGCAGGATGGGAAGATTCCCTCAATATTGTTGTTCTCCTGACAACAGCTGTTTCGTTTCAACCATTTAACATTTCCATTAAGCAGCTAGTGGGGCTTGCTGTGACAGATGCTAGCAACAGACATATTTTCCTGTCTAACTTGCTTGCTTTGCACCTGCAGTAAAAAGGGCATATGGGTTTTAAAATATTATTTGTTCCTTTTGTCACAAAAGCGGTAGGATGCAGGGAGGACAGATCTTACTCATCTTGGTTCACAATCACTTAGTGCCCAGTTTTGTCCAGCTACTATAACCAATGATACATTCTTTATTCTTACAAATGACGTTACATATGCTTTTCAACCTGACATTTAAAAACTGGTCACTCTCCCATGTAAAACAAACCATCCCCTGAAGACTCAAAAGCCGAAATAAGAAGGCTAGTTGAAGCTGCTTTATAGAAAGTTTGACAATAACTGCCGGGAGGCCAGGCCTCAATGGCTCAGCCGATGCTGTATTTTAAGCATAGGCATCAGCTTACTCTCAAGACCCATTGAGTTGGGTCATCCAAATTATTTGGACAGAAGCCCATACTCCACATTTTGAGAAAGGGACAGTTTAATCTGCCCTTTGTGTAGACCCAGAGCCAGCTTGCTTGCACTCCAGACTGATGACCAGGGACACCGCTGCACATGCTTAGTCCAAGACCTCTGCAGTGCCCTGCAGTGATGTAACACAGTCAGTATGTGGCCTCAGGTCCTTAGGAAAAGAGTCTCATAGCGTGTACCCACCACAGGCTGGCACGGTGGTTATGTAGCATAACAAGTGCCAGGCCTTCTGAAGTCAGAAGTTCAGATATCTAGGTTAACGAATTATAAAGGATGCCTTTAACATCATGACCAGTATCACTGGACTGTAACTCTGACTCTAAAATTGCCACAATGAGTTACACAGATTATATGAATCAAAGATAAATATAGTATTACACACCAAAACATGGTAAAAAAGAGGGGGTTTGCCACTAGAAGAAGGGAAAGCCAGACATTTAACTGTCAGAAATAAGTGCAACTCACTTAGTTTTTCCAAAACTAACCAATTTTGTCTCAAGTACTGCTTTCATGATTACAGTTGTAATCAGTTCCAAGACTGCCAAACAGAAATTAAAACAAAGCCGTGTGACACTACAAAAACCATAGACTTGAACAATCCCTGTCTCTGATTTCTACAGATCGTTTTAACAAAACGTAAGCAAAGCGATACCCATCTTAAGCTTTAAACAATAAATGAACAGCCACACCACTAACGTATAGTGCAGGTAAACTGGAAAGAAGAGTACATACGTTTTCTTTCTGTGATTCAGCTCTGCTGTGTGAGTGAAATCAAACAAACTCTTTTAGGTCTCGCTACCTCTCTGCAAGCAGTCTGGTCTCCCAAGAGTTACCTGGATACCAACTGCTCCTTTTATGTCTATCCTATACAAAAGATAGTAACTGGCTGCCAGGGTAAGATCAGGCTAATAAAGTGTAGTGAGTTTTTTTGCTAGAAGAAAGGCCATTTTGGATTCATCTCAAAAAACATCCTGACCTGGTTGTCAGTTGCCAAAAGTTACACCTTCCCACCCCCCACAAATTTACTGTGACTAACAACATTGTTTAAGAGTCTCAGGATAGTTATTCTAGGCTTACTGCCAACTGTAATCAGGACTACATTTCTAAAACTCACACTTCAGTATTAAAAATATATATATGTTTTGTTTATGGATCTCTCCCGTACATACCTGCTTCTAGAAATTATTTGCTCCAAATGATTATATTTTGGTCAATTATGGGAGCATGAGCAAATGGAAAGTTAGTGCCAAGTAGACGACGGCAGGAATTTGTGGCAAGTCAAGTATTCTACACAAAATCACCACTGTGTGCATGCTCATCTGGCACGATCAACACAGACGAGCTTATCCCTCTCAGAAATCACAGTTTAATTAGCCTAGGAGTTCCAAAAGCCAAAGCTATGAAGAACTCCAGAAAGTCTTCGAGTCATACAAAACTGATGTTTTTTCATGTCAACCAAATGCATGGAAGAGCCCGTTCCCAAGGAACACAGTTTTGGAAGAAACAAAATCAGAACACAACAGCAATGTTAAACAAAAATTCTGATGCATTTGCAGATGTATTGTTACTTGGGTCTACAACTCAGAGTAAATGCAGACAGTAAAGGCAGCGTAAGTTTCAGTATAGCAGGAGTGTCACCATCACCTGACCTTATACTGCTACTCAGGATAATGGCCAGTAACAAAAATGTCTTCATTGAGAAGTAGAAAGGGAAGAGCAAACTATACTTGGGGTAAGAGCAAACAGCGTTCTCCTCAGGAATGTGGAAACTAAGTTCAGGTCACATTAGGAGCAAATGCCTCAGCAAAAGGATCATCTCAGTCATGAGCTTGAGAATTTTGTAACTCACCAGTAGGAAAGACAAAATGACTTTGTAGAGGGTTACAAAGACAGCACCTGTACTCCACAGAACTGAAGATCAAATCGTTAGCTGCAGGTACAGAAGCATCCCCAAGAAAATAATTCACGCACAACTTTAGCATGAAAATAATCCTCTTAAAGTGAGCTTAGGGCGTCTGTGATGTCTCTCCTTGTACGAATGGGAATGGTACACACCCTAGCACCCATCCAGTACTATAAGGCTATGCAAAAATCCTTCCTCACTAGGCCAAATGTGCTCTTGCAGAGTGTGCAGAACTTCTGACACTGGAATGAGAAAGCAGCAGTGAGTGAACAGAGACCAAGCTGGCACCCTTCTTACCCATCGCCAACCAAAAGGATAGTTGTGTGATATCTTGTGCCATTCCTCTAATCTATTAATGTAATTGAGAGACTCATATTTCCTCCTTGGGATAGGTAGAAAGACCAACCAAGGCTGTCTCTCTGAGATTTTTAAGACGTGTTTTGCTAAAACATACACAGGATGGCAGCCACATTAGCTCAACAGGCTGACAGTTTTTCTTCACTCGGAAGGAAAATGGAGAAGAACCTTTCTGTTGATGTAGAAAACTATGGTTGATTCATAACAGTAAGCAATTTACAATTCTAATGACACAGAATAGAAACATGATCTTTTTCATATATTGCAGACAAGGTACCGTGAGTTAGATCTTTTTCAGTACAAGACAAAAAACATAAATGGATCATTACCCAGGAACACAAGATTCCTTTAGGCAAAAGTAAACTCAGCATCTCAAACAAGTCTGTTAAGAGACTGATGAAGAAAAAGTTTGCATTAAAAAACAAACGAAACACACAAAAAAACCAAAACCACCTTATGAAGACTTTTCAAAAATAAGGAGCCACGTGGGATTCCTGTACAGAAGGTTTGTATCAATTCGGACAGGTCCAAGATATTTCACTAAAGAGGACAATTTCCGTTCAAGTAAAAGAATCAAGTTTTACCACCAAAAAGAGAACTAAGGAGCCCTGACTTTCTCTGGATTCATCTTGCATTCCCCCTAACACTCCTCCCCACACACCTTCTCATGTTCTCTTTCTGTTTAGTTGGATTAGAGACCAGTTTGCAGCCATATTCAGGCTGATTAGCCAGCTGTCGGCTGCCTGTTAGAACAAGAATTTATTAAGGTCTCTCTCTTCTCCCAAGCAATTGTAAGAAAACCTGTAGGAAGTCAGTATCTAACACCTCTACCATACGTCAAACATGACTGAAGTTAGCAGAAGCAAGCAAAAACAACATCCAGAAAAAAATTAAAAATGGGGGCAAGAAGGCAAAATAAAAATCTGAACAAACTGGAAGAGAATTCTGTTTTGAGCAAACACCAGAGTACGGACGAACAGAAAACGGGTACTCCACTTACGTCAATGCACAGCACAAATAATGCCGTATGAGTTGTTTAAGTGCTGGAATGGTCCAATGAAGGCAAAAGCTTTAAAACTCGAGCACTATCAACATGTAGAGTGGAAACATGCAAATGGACAAATGCACGAAGACAAATTCTAGATTCTTTCCCTGGTGCTAAGGAAGACATGTCGCAGTTGGAAATAAAGTAACTCAACATTTACAATGAAAGAAGGTCAAGATAACAACAGTTGTAGAGATGTAGTTTGTAGGTTTGAAGTAATTCTACCGAATTCCCTGTCCAGAAAACACTTCTGGGAGAAGCATTCAAGTTTTCTCCTCTGTCATCCAGATTGTTTATGAAGTTACTCAACTGCACAGGAATGTAAACAGCAACTACAGCTAGTAAGTTTGACTTGCTAGACCCCCTCATAATTTGCTGACCCACTCCTTAGGCTACACGAATATCCTAAAGGAAAGGAGGTCCCATTTCTGGCCTTCATTCTGTAGAAGCAAGGCGCAAAGCTTTTCTCACATGTGTGCACACACTTCCCTACTCTCACCTGATAGACTGAAAAAAGTCTATTTTGGTCACATCTGAAAAGTCTGTTTACAGTTGTGTGTATACAACCTCTACTTCATTCTCCTATGTATCCTATGGCCCAGGGTCTCAAAGATCTGTCATCTTAGATAAATAATGTAGACATGTTCATCATCATAGGTAAATCACCACCAAAACAGCCATGAAGTGGTGGAAGTGACTACAACACCCTCAAGTTCCTGAACTAATATAACGTGTAGTAATAGGAATGTGGAGAGGAAGATGACAGAAGTCGATACAATGGTAATATTTTAAACAAAGCAGCAAAACTACCAATCGTTCTCTTCTAGGAGGGAATCCTCCTCCAACAAAAGGCTCAACATCTTTCTTGTTTAAAAATGCACAGAATTACATCTTAAACAGCTTATTTTAAAAACCAGTACAACAAATGATAATATCTTCATATTTATCATTTTATATTTGCTGTTTCTTCTGCACAAATGACAGGCTCTCCTTTATTATGAATTACCTACATATATGGAAGTTTTCCTTGGTTATTTCTTTAAATACAGCAAAGATAAAACAGTTTTAATGCAGTATCACTAAGTTTCTCTAGAAAGATTCTTGCAACTACTCATTTCCACGTAAATTTGTACACTACTGTCGTGGTTTAACATACAGTCTAGTTTTGGGAGGAGCAAGCAATTCATTCTCATTTGAAAGTAAAAAAATAAAGATATAAATTATTCGATTTAAAGGCACCTTTTCCCAAGCTGAACTTTATTTAAGCCTGTTATATTCCATCTCATTACAAAAATCCAAGCTGTGTCAGCAAATGAGCACAAGACTCTAGCACTGTTTCTCTTGGGTTTGCAAGAGGGCAAAGCACATAGATCAGAAAGAACACCCTGCTAATTAAACTGAAGCAGATGACTAAAGAAGAGAAGAGCTTGTCATATGTAATATCTACGTCAAGAATGATCAGATTAAATATGCAAAATGTGAAGTAAAGGTGGGCAACAGCATTAAGCTCACATTCTAGATCTTGAACAGGCTGCAAAAGTTCTGACAGTTTCTCTAATTATTCACAGTAATGGACACTGGGGGCAAAAGGTAGGAGGGAGAAATACATTTTTCTCCATTATAGGTGCTGAGCACCAGGGCTAAAATCATGCCTGTCTGAACACTGATCAGTTTCTGCAAAGGTTAATAGCAATTAAATGTGGCAAACTAGACTAAATGAGAAACAGGTCATGATACCACTGTACTTGCAAAGAGCACAATACTTTGCAGAAAGGTATTTCTTGTTTAATATTTTTGAAGGTGCAGGAGTACTTAGAATACGAAAGAGTAATAAGTCTGTTCCTGTTCAAATGAAGACATACAGTCTAGTTTATTACAGAAGCCAATTTACTAAAACCATTTTTTATACCAGCACATGCAAGTTAACTGTATTAAAAAGAAAAGCTAACCAGTTTCCATTTAAAACATACAAAACCCTAGAAAAGAAATCAGTTAGAATCTGTCACTTTCAGTTTAATCAGCTTTAGGTAACAGTCAACTAGCTCTTCCAAATACATGTCTAACAGCAAAAAACATTCAAAATGGAAATTAATAAATGCAGATTTGCAAAAGACAGAACAAAAGATTAATACATTAAAAGTGAAGTATCTAATACGATACCAATTTTCATTCAGCATTTGACTGAAAATATTGGTATCAGAATCCTTTACATTTTTATTTGTTCTGTTACAATTTAGTTCCTACATACAAATTATAAAATGAGTAAGACCATGTGGCTACATTTTGAGCCCTCATTCTACCACACAGGAGAGAAAAATCAGAATTAGTTGAGATTACTTGGATTTTTCTACTTTAGCATTTAAAAAGATTAAGAAGCTACTGTCCTAATACCAAAACAAGCTGTCAGTAATTCAAGATACTGGGGGAACAAGTATATTATCATCAATTGATGTGCAGAATTTTCTCCTTCAAAGCAAGCAAAATTCACCTAAAACATTGTTCAGGGATATTCCGGATTTACATAACAATAAATCAGGCTTATCAGATACTGAAAACCTATCTGCAACTCTCGATTACTCATTAGTAAATATATCAAGGAAAAAATATAATAAAAAAAGGTAACTTGCGTTGCTATCCTCAGGATCTTCTAAACCGTCAGGCCGACTAAGATTGCGTGAAGGCTGACTACACACTACATCATCTTCTAGCTCCCAGAAGGAAGTTCTAACAGGTGGTCTCTGGATCTCGTCAGGATTAAAAGCACCATCTGCTCCATCTGAAGAAAAATTAATTAGAGCATCTTTGTTCAGTAGAGTTTGTGTTTTGAGATTACAGATGTGCTACCTTACATTCAAAAATCAAGACTCAAACCCATTTTCGGCTTAGGTAATACGAAACAACAGAAATCGCCTTTTTCAAAAGGTGTTTCTTTAAAACTCTGTTTACCGTATTGATTCTCATCAGTAAAATAAAGGCACTTTATTAAATTCTCATCAATCAATAAAGGCTCTGTTCACCAGTATAAAGATTGTTGGTACTTAACCTGCACTAAATGAGCCATTGCTTTTGAAACAGTGAGAGAGAAATTATATTGGGAGGGGTAGGGGGCTGTGTGGAATTTGCTTACCTCTTCTTTCCTGAATTGCATATGGGTTTCCATATTGCAATACCGGTAGTCTGCTTGGCACTGCAGGAACTGGACCATTTTCCTCCGAATATGGGTTGCGAAAATGTAATGTCTGTTGTGAAATCTGTCCTTCCATCATCCTTCCAGCTTGATTTCCTGGTGTCCTGCCAAGTTCCTAAATAATGCGAAGTTTAAAATGTAATTAACCTATGGAGTTCTAGCGAAGTTTGAAATTTTTATGAAATATTTAGATTTTTTTAAAAAATACATCTGCCACTCCCACTGTCTTTTCATCTTGTTCTAGTGCCAAATATACCATGCATACCAAAAATAGTCAATGGAGAAAAGAAAATACAAAAAAGATATTTTTAAGAATTTTTTTTCTCTTTTGTCATCAGTTAATTCAAATTACATAAACAGAACTGCCATGTTTTTCAAGAAATATCTGCATCCTTTTTAAAATGAAGAAAAATCAGTTAAATAGGTAAAGAATGGGTGGATTAACAATAACAACTAAAGATAATGCACTGAAAAAAGTTTCTAAAAGTTACAATTAAAAATAAAATAATTCTTTTTTTCATATCATACCATACCATTCAAGAATGCACCATTTTAGTATGTAAAGTACATATATGTACATACTTGACGTAACTCCCTATGAATTCGTCAGTGGGAGATATTTTAAGAACTATTAAGTACATCGTACTGGATCCTTTCCGATATCTAACAGCAGAACATTGACCTACATGAAGTGTAACTTAACATTAGCTAAGCTGAGCTCAAGGCTGTCACTTTCAGTAGAAAATGAAAAATGTTAGAACAAGTTTTTGTTCAATGTCCTTCACACGCACACACACACACACGGAAAGAAACCAGCACAGAGAATTCAGAAGCAGTCTCATGCATCTTCTACAATGTAACTTCCTTAAAGTTCCCCTTACTTGCATACATAACCATGTGTGCACATTAAGCTCTGTAGATTATTTGCAGATGTGTTAGATGTAGCTGGATTTAAAACTGGAAGAGAATTACTTTGTTCAAATGCAGAGATCCTATCAAACATATTCACCTAAAACTAAACCTACAGAGGCAAAGATCCATTACTTTTCCTTGTTCTCAGTTCCTTTAAAAATCAATTTTTAAGTATGTGTTGAAATTAAATGTTAAACCGGTTAGAGCGATTTTGTCCTTGTTTGTGATCCTGCTTGGTGATCATGTTCCACTTGTAATTATTAGGATTTTTTTTTAGTTGTTACTATTATGTCAGAATACTGCTATTACCATTATACCAAGTATAGCCAAAAACTCCCTTGTCCTAGTCACTGCTAACACAGCTGAAATTTTCGCATGTTTCTCCTTTTTGTGAACAGAAAGAAAAATGAACGTTTGGTTTTTTCAATTAATATACAGTATTATCTACAATGTTGAGAAGTGGTTTGTGGCTTGCAATGATTGAAGATATGAGAACACTTTTGAGCTGCACTGTAAAGCAGACTTAACAATCCAGTTGGTACCTTTTTGTTCCTACATTCAAAAAAGACAGACTGTACTCTATACAAAAATTACAATCTAAATGTAAATCAAAGGGAGAGGGGGGAAAAAAAGAGAACAATGAAGTAATGAGACAGGTCAACATGTTAAGCAGTCGTTTCTACATCAATAGCATGAAGTTGTCAGCTTCTTAGTAGGCATGAGGCAAAGGCTAGTTTGCAGGAGCACCCTGAAGAAAGTATTGTTACTCAGTGGAAATCCCTCTCCAAAACATAACAAAATAGCATGGAAAAAAGCACACGAGTATGCACATTTGAAAATGTAACAGAAAAATGATGAAGCATGGTCTCACAGATCAATTCATTATATTTGAATAGGGAAGGAAAGAAAACAGAACGGTAGGTCAGGGAAGATCTGGAAAGGATCGTGAAAGCGTAACAAGTAAATCCTGATAAATGCAGTGAAGGCTGACAGTCAAAACAATGGGCTAGGAAAATGCTGTGTACCCTACAACACTTTCTGAATGAAAACAAGTGAGAAGAGGTTTCTCCCATCAAGGCCAGAATGGGCTACAGCAAGTGTGACAATTCTATTGAAATTCTGGGCAAGATTTTTAACTTGATGGACAGCTGGAGGAGACCACATCACAGATACTTTACATCACCAGGATTTAGGTAAACACTGGAATAACAAAAATTTAAAAATGGGTCAGATTGAAGACAATTTGCTCTATCATTCTGGACTATAACGTAGGTATGGCAGTCATGCCACCAGCAATCATGCAAAGGCCCCTGAATATATATATAGAATAGCTTGGGTTGGAAGGGACCTTTAAAGGTTATCTAGTCCAACCCCTCCTGCCATGGGCAGGGACATCTTCAACTAGATCAGGCTGCTCAGAGCCCCGGTCCAACCATGTAAACTCAGTGCTAACCACTACACTGATTGATTAATTCTCCATTTTTGATAACATTGAGACAATTGATTCCAGGAAGGAAAACTACTACTCAAGGTTGGTATTTCTATTTATATTAACAAACAGAAATTAGTGCTATTTTTCACAAAGGTAATCCAGACTAGGTACTTATTTCAAATAATACTTATACTACAAGCATCATGTGGAACAAAACTGCACCTGTACTACTGTCTAATTACAAATGAGTGGATTTTAATTCCATGAGAAGTTGTACTTTCACACACAGATTCCAAAGTTATTACACTTCCTGTGAAAAATAATTTGCCCTCCATGAACTTAATGAGCAAGTTCTAATTCATCCTTCCTCCTCCTTCTTTATATCCTCACCTACTTTATATATACATATATTTACAATTTAGCAAGGGCATCTACGGAGCTTATTTCCAAAATTCAGTGTTTTCATCCAAAATATAAAACTGTTGAATTTATTGAGGGGCTTAAATGGCCTGCTTTATTTAATTCTGTTGTTTAAATATTTGTATCAGAAAGGCAACTAATTCTTTCAGAAAAGCTCAAACAGAACCCTTCAAAAAATTAATATACTTAAAATTCTAGATTCTTGCATATAATGCATAAAGATCGTAATTATTATAAACTACTAAAGGGTTTTTATAACTTATAAACCATTAAAACTCTAAGCCAATATATATGTTGTAAGACAGTAATTAAAGTGACATAAGTGTGGTCAGTGCATCAGCTGTAATTCATCCAAAGTCTTTCTCATCCTTCCATTTAATAAAATGGGTTAAGGGAAAGAGAGCATGTACGCTGAGAATATACAAAGGAATATGTCACTTCAATTCAGAACCAAGCAAAAAATTCTGAGATGTAAAAATGAAAAATAATAATTAAAAAATAGAGACTGTTATGACAGATTCACTTTCCAATCATTTTTGTTCTTTCTTGTTAGCAGTTTCTTCTGGATTCTCTGGGTTTAATATTTGCTAATGTGACGTTAACAAAAACCTCAAAGACAGAAGTGTGCATTTTCCCCAAAAGACTTTGAATTGAAACTTAAAACCAAGGCTTCAATTAGCAATTTAACTACACAAGAAGTAAAATGTCTCAGTTATTAGAAAGAACAACTCAAGGTATTTCTTCTAAAAACAGGTAAACTTCAGCCAAAACGCTAGAATACAAAAATGCAAAATCAAGTAGCAATAACTAGTCTGAAAACAAAACACCACTCAAATGAAAAAAAGACAGATACCATACATTTATTGTTATATATGTACTATCAGGTTTCAGACATAAAGGCTTTGGACTTCAACAGCAACATCATAAAGTCATTTTCAAACAGGAAAAAAGTAGTATCTACAAACAGTAAGGCAGCTTACAGAAAGGCATCTTTTTGGAGCACTGGCCGTAAAAACAGAAATGTTTATTTTCTTTTAGAAAAACCTTCTAATACAGGACAACACAATTTCTGCCTAACAACCTCCAAGTAAAATATCCTCCTGTAGATATGATATAAAACTATGCTAGCGTTACTTTAGATTTAGAGACTAAATTGCATATATGATTGAAATGGTTAGGGTTAAATGGTTAGGATTACATCTTGAAGTTTTAGTGAGCGTGTAAAATCTAAATAATTAATCTTTACTCAATACAAAGCAGGAACAATTAATTATCAGTGAAATTAACATTTTCCTTTATAAAATCAATTTCTTCTGCAATATGGAAGCAGTTTAGAATGAGAGGCATTGGCATTAATACTTTAATTTTAGCATCACGTAAGATTAAAACAGAATGTAGATCAAAGTGACTGTAAAAAGTTACTGTAAAATAGCCTTAGCCAGAAGGTGGACAGCTAGGGTAGAGAATGATTTTAAAAGAAAAAAAAAAATCAAAGGCTATATAAGTATGTAAATAAAATAGAAACCAAGTAATTTTATATGTTTGAAGAGACAGCAAATGAACATTTTTAGCATGCTATGTTTGATGACATTTATAAACAAACACTGATAATGGAGTATAAATTGAAAAGCTGTTTACTACACTGTGCTTAACCTTTTAAATCATGGTTCCAGTTTAGCAAGGCACTTTGATTCTTCTTTGTAATGTAAATATCTATAAACTTGGTAGACAAAGTTGCTTTTATAAGCTCCATACATTATTATTACAGTTGTTCTCCTTCTTATGTGTGGTGTTTAAAATTACTCCCTCCAGCTAAACTAGATTCATCAAAACAACTTTTATTTTGCTTTCTTTTGAATTAGAAAAATATAAGAGAGATCTATTAAAAACTACATCTTTGGTAAAAAAAAAAAAAGATAATTTAAATACCAACTACTTGAGAATCTAGAATTTTACAAAACACTTAACTAGTCTTAATCTGAAATTAGTTTAATTTCAATTTATCAGTACGCAAATTCCTGTTTTTACTAAGTATCTGTTCACACTGGATTTTTTAAGTAATTTGAACAATCCTAACTCTTCCACAATATCATGCAATACTATCTGAATGTAATGATATTTTTTTTTTTTTCATTTTATTATTTCACTTTTCACTAAGTCCTAGCTTTGATTAATTGTCATATAATACCTTAGAGGTACTTCCAACATTAGAACAGCAGCATTAATATTTCAGAATGTCTGGTTTAACAGTAATGGTAATGAATTTGATTAGAAAGTGAACTCTTGAAAGTAGCAGTCCATTTTCTGTCATATATTTAAAAATGTAGAGTACTGTTTGTGTATCTTTCTTTTCTGATAAAGATATTTTTCCAGTTATAGTTCACCGAAGTCACTACTGTCACATGTCAAGCTGCTCTTATTATTACAAGCAGTCAATAAGAGAACTGCAGATGTCAAAAGGATTTGGTTGTATGCACACATCATGAAAAACCTGGAGATTATACTGTTAAAATGTCTACATCTCTAGTTCTACGACAACACTGGATAAGAGCAAAAATAATCCTAACCAGTGATGGAAAAAATAAACTGTCAAGATAGGTATGTACCATTCATGTCTTATGCCAGGATTCCAACGGGAATAAGGTTTACTAATTGTGCTGCCTGTCAGCCAGTAACTCCTGAAAGTATCAGGGAGAGAGTCTGTCTCAAAGAAATGAAATTCCTGCAAGTTTTGTTAACTGATGCTCCCTTAGAGGACAGAAAGGCTGCAGCATGAGCTCAGTAACAACCTTTTCTATTTGGACAAGCAGCACATGCATTAAGCTGGTACCAGCCTCTAGACACAACGGGGCTGAACCTCTTTCACCAAGAGATACAGAGGAGTAAAGCAGGAAGGAGGCTGGAAGTCCTCTGAAAACTTGTAGAAAAACAGTGATGCTGCTGAGATGAGAAAACTGGTAGGAATTCCTATGTTCTGTGAACTATATGGCTAGCTGCAATTTCAGATTATTAATTCACACAGAGTAATCCCTACAATTATTTTAGATCCTGGGTGGAGTACCATTCTAGACAGGAAGAAAGAAATATTTTTTGACACCGTAATGTTTTTGTTAGATTATATGTAGAAAATATTCTAGAACACTATTACAGAACAATAAATGACAATATTTTCAAAGGCCAAGTCAGTTTTGACAAGTTGGTATACTATGTTGGTATACTAATACATTAGTATTACTAACAGAATTTGTAGTTTAAAATGCTAATTCACTTTGGCAAAACATCCAAATATGGAAAAGTATGTTTAAAGAGTAAACTTTCTCACTTAAAAATAAATTGCAATTCCTCAAATCAAAGAACATCACAAGCGTTAATTTACAAAATTTAACAGGAATCCTGACAATACCTTCTCACTGGTAAAGAGTTCCAACTGTGATGCCAGTTCCTTTATTCGTCTCTCTTTTTCCGCCAGCTGAACCTATATGAAAAGAAATTCAAGGTTCCTATATTAGTGAATAGAAACTATTTCCCTGCATGTAATATTGTGAAAACATAAAGTTCAGTGATTAAGTTCATCTTTCAGATGGAAATTATTTTGTCTACCATAGCTACATGCAACAACTAGTGCTACTACAAATCAAAACCAACAATTCTCCCTAAGTTTATCTATTGGATAACAGAAGTACATTAGGAGCCTTTTCTTGCCAGTTTTCAGAGAACGGTTGCAGAATGATAAAATCCTATGTTAAAAACCAGGAATAGCATCAGCAATACTAATGGCAGGAGGGACACCACTGCCCAGAAACAGTTGCAGGTTTGCAAGCCTCATCTCATTATTTCTAAAGGAATCCATTGGCAAGGATTTCAGTGATTTATTTCATTCACTTCTCTCCAGCTCTTAAGTCCCACCACAGAACTGAGAGAACCAAAACCTCCTCTTACCTCAAAGACACTGAACTTGTTTCACAAACATCTATCTTATGTCTCTGTTGGGTGCTCTGGGAGGAGATGCAATTGACACATTATACAATTCTTCCAGGTTTCCTTCTTGCTTCAAAATGATTATTTAAATAACCTTTCTCTACAAAGGGCTATTTTATTTGGATTCTGGTTACTTTGGAGGCTGTCTCTCCACTTGTTTTTCTAGCACATAAGCTCAATGCTCTGCACAGTTATGTATCAATTTCTTTTTAAATTCTGAAATTTCTCTCTTAGTTCAGGTCAACAAAGAGAAATCTACCGACTGGGAAGAAAAGCTCACTTTTTCTCCCCCACCTGCACCCTCCTGTATGATAACAAGTTTTGAATTGCAGTCAAAATGCTTTCAATTTTGGAACCAATTATTTATTACTCCTGCTGTTGAGAAGTTAAAAACAAACTTATTTTACATTAAATTATGCATGGCAACTGATCACTGCTAATTAATAAAATTAAATAAATTGGAAAGAGTCATGCATTTTATAAAATTGAAATCAGAGCTTTGAAAAGTGTCGAAAAAGGACAGCACAGCCTACAGAGTGCTGAAATGAGCTGTATAGTAATTCAGTATTTTATAAAGAAAAAGTGCTGTAATTTCTAATGGGAGGGGGTTCCTACTAGAACTGATACAGCCACAGTTCAATTTAATCCCTAGTCATCACAATGGGCAAAAATGGGCAACAGAGAGTATTCCATCCTGTCAACTACACTATTACCATTACACCAAACAAGCATA
Organism: Calonectris borealis; assembly: GCF_964195595.1. Classification (NCBI taxonomy): domain Eukaryota; kingdom Metazoa; phylum Chordata; class Aves; order Procellariiformes; family Procellariidae; genus Calonectris; species Calonectris borealis. The sequence goes on from NC_134313.1 coordinate 133,339,070, forward strand.
AAAGCTGGTCTTAGGGAAAGTTGTTGCTCTGATCTTGTCCTTGTTGACCTAGAAAGCCACTTCAACATACGTATTACTATTACATAACCTCAAAGATTAAGGCCCTGTGTAAGCTAAAGCTGCCCGTTATGCTTGACTTTCTGGTGCATGTGTTACATCACTCTACTAAGACTATAGTTGAGATACTCTAAATGAAAGTAATTCTTTCATGATGATTTTAAAAACAATATATCACTCATCTTCTGTCTCTCTAGTCAATTCAGATAAAACGCATTAGACGTTACTACACTGGTAATGCAGCAAGCAATATGAAGATTTTCGACAAATACACCAATTAATATTCCTGCTAGTATTATAGTAAGCAACAGGAAATTAGAACTCTCTACCCTTTTTTTCCTGTAATACAAGATCAACGTCGTTAGAGGTTTGTCTAAATCCACAACATTAAAAGACTGATAGCCATTTGGTAGTATACTTAGGAGGTCTGTCTTACTTTAAAAGAAGCATTACAAGACTGTGTTGTTTCTACAAGTGCAAAACAGATTTTCTATTTACAGCAAAAACACACTTAGTGTTTTTCCCCCATTAAAACTGTTCATTATTTGAACTATTAGAAATGAGCAGCTATGTTAAGAACAGGACACCATTCATTGCCATAAACAAAATCTGTAACTTACTTTATACTGATCCTCCATTGCTGCTAGCTGTAATTTTATACCCTCATTGACTTTCACTTGTTCTTTCCACTTCAGCTCCAGTTTAGCTAGTTCATCAGCATAAATACTGCATTTCATCTTCTCGTCCTAAAGTAATTTATACCATGGCATGAAATATTTACAATTTTAAGATATTTCCCCTCCCGCCCCCAACCATGACACTGTGTAACTCCATGCTTTTAGAAAGAGACCATTTACAAATGGCTTCCCTAAGAAATCAAGCCTGACTCAAGACTTTGAAGAGGACAGGACCACTGAACACTGCATAAATGATGTTCAATACATATTTTTTTTCTTGCCTGAGTTTTCAACAAGCTGATATTCCTCTTTAGCTTCACAGTTTCAAGCTTCTTTGTATCCTAATACTACACTGTAATCATGATTATCCTTTCAAGTGTCTCACTTCAATACAAAACCTTTCCCCGTGCAACTTTTACAACCTAAGTATCTTTCATCCAGAAGGTCAAAGGCAAAGCTTTCCTCAAGCATCACTATAGAAGAAATAGCGAGCAGAAGCTAATGCAGGCTCTCCATAGACAGGGTAATGAGCAGAATTACATATGACAGTTGTTACATCCTGGAGAGCACATTAAAATACAATAATCTCCTTGTGATAGATAAGAGAAACAAGATGATAAGCTGAGTTCGTGGCAGTTTGTGAATGTATTATGACTATTTTGAGAACAAAACATTCAAGCAGAGAAAAATTCCAAGTTTTTAATTCTAATCTAATTCTAACTGTTCTGACTTCATAAAATTGATTGTTATTTTTTTAATCCCCAAACAACAAGCAAACAAATGAACAGAGACAAGACAACACCCAGAAAGCATTTTTTAAACAATTCTACAACAGTCAACTTTTCACCAGCATCATTGATGCAATACTCCGTTGTCACACATACATCCAAACTGGTTAAATGAAAATCAAGTTAGAATTGACAGGTATTAATATTTGAAGGGCATTACTATTGTGGCTACAGCACTGCTGGTGCCAACTTTGGTCCAGAGAACCATATAAATGCCTTTATGTATGACTGAGCCCAAGCTAGCAGGCAGCAACCGCTCAGACATCAAAACACTGTAAAAGCCCAAGACAGTCAGGTTTGGAGGGAGTTCTTACACTTGAACAGCGTATCAGATAAACACTTGCTATACTTGTTCCAGACATCAGCTGGCTTATAGCAACATGCTGTATTTGATTCATAAAAGCAATTATACTTAAAATACAATGCAAAGAGAAAGTATTCAAAACTTTAACCACAGAAGTAGTAGTAGTTTTGTTCATTCGTTTTACTGCATCTGGGTTATCCTGAGGGGTCCTTCTCTGGACTCTCTATCACCACAGGTAATCTAGAGCTGCCTTAATAAAAATGTGTTTTCTAATGTTAATATTTCTACCATAATTGCGGTGCATCACACAAACAAGCAAGGCAACTCAGCTGGGTAGGCTTTCTAATTTTAAGACTTAGCACTTACAGCTACTTTCTGTTCAGCTTTCCAAAGCAGCCATTTACTTACTGCCAACATTTGCTTGCATTTCTTATACTTCTCTGTTTTCTCAGCAATTTCTTTATTCATTTCGCGTACTTGCTCCTTTACCATGAATTCCGAAACTATATCAGATGAAATGGGGCTAACTGTGAACATTGAAGAAGAAACAAGAATATTGATTTTTTTGTTCCACAAATAAAGTTTGTATAAGAGAGATGACAGGCCAAATTTGACAGTGCATCAAGAACAGAGTGCTCCATGTTATCCAAGCAAATAGTTAATCAAAAACAATCAATATCATGTGGCTAGTGATACATAAGATCAGCAGCCATACTAACATGTCTGTGTTCAGTTCTCTCACATACTGAAGATGAAAATAAATACACATACACACTACAAAGGTCAATGTAAAAAAAAAAAACCAAAACACAGCAAAAGACATCTCTCCCCTTCACTCCCAAGAAAGTAAACACCAAAATACATACGTTATGATATCATGCTAGATATTTTATTCTTCCGTAAAATCACAAAGGGCCTCAGCAATCTACTTCATCCCATCACATACTATAACTAAGCTTGCTGGGACATTATTTGTTTTAGGAAACACTTGTATTTTCTTAAGGCAGGAGAAAACAGACAGAAATTACAACCTATAGTCTCTATAGACAGAAAGAATGTGTGAATTATAATGTAACGCAAACGAAATTAGTCAGCATTTACTGGCATTTATCAATTTAAATTGAATAATAAACCAGGCTTAGTTTTAACCTATTATATGTTTATGTTTTAGAAGACTAGTTTTGTAAGAACTTAATAGTTCATAAAAATTATAACCTAGTTAAACATTTTCTAATAAACCACTATTGCCTATAAATTATGAGAATAGTCTATAGACTTGACCTTGTCATCACATAACCAGAACTTTTCAGTAGATTTGATTTTACAGTAGAATGCTACAGTGGATAGTCATTATAACAGGACTGCAAAATTACCATGCTATTGTACACAATTTGCAAATTTGGAAAGGATTTTTTTTTTTAGTGAATTTTTTATTAGCTTGGCAAAACCCGCTCTGTGTTAACCATCAAGCAGAAATTCAAGAGTTCAGTCCTACTGACATTAAAAAATATCAACTGAACGGTTTTGAAAAGATAATTGAAGTTATTTATGAATGTTACCATTTGAAAAGATTTTTAGATGAATTTTCACATTTCTAATAATTGCTTTAACTAAAACATAACAAGTCCACTTACTTTATACTATATATACTATTAGCGACTATTTCACATAGACACCACTTTCAGGCTGATACAAATAGACAAAATTTAAGTTGTTGATACCTGGAGATGCAGACAACTTTTTGTCTGTAACGATGGCAGTAGCTGTCTCAATGTTAGATGCATCTGTCAGTTTCTGTTGATGCCCTGCAATTTTCTTTGTGAAAAAAAACTTTGTTTTGGTATTTAATTAAATGAAAGCCAAAGCACAAAGTAACATGTATCTTGCACTATCACCTCCTCCAAAATTGGACTAGATGGAATTGCTCATTAAAACAGGAGGTAATAATGAATATGCAAACACATTTAATTCTACTAACACTGAAAGTGTCTCAGACTATGATTTTTATAATCTTACATTATAAAGTTCTTTTTCCCTAGAAACAGTAATTTCTGCAAATTACTAGAAAAATCTCATTTTCTAGAGAATCAGTTACACTTAAATCCATCAACTTAAATCTAATTTTCCATTAGAAAATTAAGTCTGTATTACTAATAAGTGCTGGACTTGCAGTGTCAAAGTAGTGAAATTTGGTGTTTGTTATCAGATGTACAACATAGCCAAAGACGTGGAAGATTTTTAAGGAAAAGCCACAAGCGTTCTGATATGACACCTCATTCACCATTGACCTTCTGGATGAGAAGACAACTTTTTAAAGTAATCTGTGGATCAAACCTGGGTAACTACCCCTTTGTTCTGTGGATAGCAGAAATCCTTAAGTCTGTTTTTCTTAAGAATTCACATTTGTACATCTTGCCATTGCCCATATGCCTTTTCCCCGTTTGAGCTCCTCTCCGACTCAGTCACTAATTTTCACAAAATTCTGAAGAACTCTGCTCTGAAATCTGTTTGAAACTCACTAACAGGTTCAGTTACTAGGTGGCATAAAACTCACATCATCATTGCAAAAACCTCATTTATTTATGGAACAAAGTTTAGAAGAGTGGTAAGAATACAAAATACATATGGAATACAACTATATACTGTGCTGTGGAAACCTTCTCCCCACTTCACTCTTCCTCCAAGTTCTCCATTTCCCCCATTTTGGGTTTGGGGGCGGGGGGGGGGGTTCTGTGGTGGTGGTGTTACTGAATAGAGGTCGTAATTAGGGATTTTTCCCTGCTTCAGTTTCAAAATTCTTCCTTGAACAGTGTTATGCTTATAGGTTCATCCAAACTCTGTTATCTTTCTACGTACACCTACGCTTGATTTTGACAACTATCTAAAAAGAATCATAGAAGTAATTTAGCTTTATGGAAGAAAATGGTAAATTAAGAGCCATTGCTTACTGCATGTTTTAATCCTTTTTAAAAGCACTGGGTTTTGCAGAAGGAAACTAAATAGTTGCTGAAAAGTTACAAAAAGCAAGTGCAATTTCTCCCATTCTACTTACTGCCTGTTCTGTAAACTTGTTTACTTGTTTTTGAAGTTTTTGACATTCTTTGAATTTTTCCTTGTAATGGTCAGCAGCCATTTGCAGACGAAGCTTCAGATCTTCAACTTCTCTGCGCAGTTCCTGCTCTACTGTGTTTGAAGTTTCCTTAAAAAAAATTAGAAACTGTTCTCCCTTTTGTTCAAATACCACTATTTCCCAAAAAGCCTTTTTTCAATTAAAGAAAGCATAATGCTCTATGTAAGTGTAGTAGAGTACAGATAGAGGCAGCATCTGTGCTGAACTTCATTCCAAGCAGGACACACTGAGGGAGTAAATAGGCACTGGTATAATACCAAAGGCAGGTAAAGAGGATTCTTATTCTATGGGCTGATTAGCGTATACCAGAAGTCTGAACGTATGCCAAAAGTCTGAACACCTTCCAGAAGGTATTCTAGCTATCTTATAGACAAGTATAGCCACGTGGCAAAAATGGACAGACCACAACTGTACTCCATCACACTCACTATGTTTCTACTGGAAGTGGTTCAGTTGAGCTGTAACATTGATACACGAGCTAAGCAAACTACACTTACCAACTGGATATATGCCGTATTCAGATACTTTGTGATAATTTGAGTCATTCAGATCATCTGCTCCTTCTTTCAGGATGCATTTCAAAGACATTGTATGTAATTGAAATTCTTAGAAAAAATACGTAATTCTTGGATATATTAAATATAATAGTTCTTTTGAGGGTTGTACTATTCACTTCGTATTTATTCACTTCGTGCACTATTTTATTCACTGTTCAGCTCAATGTATTTTTTCAAACTGCTACATCATCACAGTAATCCTAGCAGCGAATTAATCCAATAAAGTTGCAGTCACAGAAAATCCAGTACAAAGCTCAATTAAGACAGAATGATGAAACTTACATTAGCTCACTAGATTTTTATCCAAGATAAAGAAAGTCAAGACAGTTTCCATTACATTAATATTTTTATACTTATAAATACTAAAGCAAATTAACTTTGACCGCAAATATTGGAAGGACTCATAAGAATCAAGAGAGAATCCATCAATGAGGAGAGAACATTATAAAAAAAATTTCTATCAATTTTCTTATCTGAATGAATTTTTAATGCTACTGTGGCTCACATAAAAGAATTAAGAAAAGGAAAGGATTCAAAATAATATCAATAAATACTGTATTGTTCTGTGAAAATAATCTGGGAGTGGAGGGGAGTTGCTGTAAGTCGTAGCAGAAACCTTCTTTCTTACCAACCTTCCAAATCAGCTAACATGCACTTGATTTAAGGTAGTATCTTGAATGCCAAAAAAGAATTTGATGATAATTTGCACTAATCATCCAGAAACTTTTATTTTATGCCCCAACTTTAGCAAAGCTAGCTCTTGACAGATTTTATAAATACAGATAAACTTCAGTACCAAATACTGACAATTTACCTGTTCATTTTTCAAAGCCGTGATTTTTTTAAGTTCAGCTAAAGCATCAGTAAGCTGCTTTTTCAATTTTTCATTTTCCAGACGTGCACTGTGAAGATCTGCCATTGTCTTATCTCGCACATTTACTGCATCGCTCAGCTCTTTTGACATTAGGACAGCTTCTTGTTTGCTAGCCTGAATCTGATCTTCAGCTTTCCGAAGCTGTTCTTTTAAAATACTTGCATCCTCCTGGGAAAGAGAAGAGAGGGAAGAGAATCCATCATTTTTTAATTCAAAGCTTAAATAAAGGTTGGTATAGGGATTAGAAACATTTGAAAAACAAATCAAGTTTTCCTGGTGGCTTTAGCAAAACCACTAAATCAAGAAGTTAGTATACAAGTACCATTTTCCCCATTTGCCTTCTTTGGTAACAGTGGTGTGCAAACATATTTCACTATGACATAAAGGCAAATTTAAGTATTATTATTTTATCTATAATGGATTTTTGTTGTATTTTCAGCTGTAGTTTTAAACAGACGCCAGAAAAGTCTTTCTGCTTTCCAGAACATGTTTGTTCATATCACCACATCACCAAATGGCCATCCAGCTTCAAAGCTAAAGTTCATCCCACAGTAAGACACTGCAGGTAACGACAGAGTAAGAGGTCTTACAATGCCTACAACTGGTTGATGTAAGACACTGTAAAGCAGCTTTGGGATGTTTTTCTCACAGCTCCATTTCCCAAGATGTTGCACACAAGCTTTTCAGAAGGAACTGAGAACAAGAAGTAACGATGAGCAAGCTGCAGCATGCAGCACCAAGACTCTCAGCACTGCTGCAGCTCCATAGGGCAGCCCAAGGGCCAACTGACCAAGCTGCACTACTCTCATTCCTCAGAAAAGCCCAGGATCACACACCAAAAAAAACCCCAAAAACAAAAAAACCAACAACAACACAAAAAACCCACATATATGTGTGTGTGTATATATATATATATGAATATATATATACATATATATGAGAATATATATACACATATATATTCAGAGCTACTATAAGCTATTCGCAGCCTCTGGGCTTCCTGACGGCATAATCATCTCATATTCTTGAGTCTAGACATAAATTCAGGTATCTCTAGTCCGTTATTTGTTAATTTTTGAATAATCACTTAGCATAGCAAGTCCAGAGGAATACTAATATTCTGTAAACATTTATGAAGATGGACTAGGAAATGCCCTAAAGTCCTGACCCTTAGGTATTTTTACAGCACGTGATGCATCAGTTGCCTATTTCAGTAAATATCTGCAGTTTCACAGTATAAGACAAAAATGTTAATGATCCCACCAGAAACATCACAAGCACTTCAGGATTAATAAATGATAGAAATGTCTGGCTGCTTCAGTACTGGCACACACAAACCCCCTCATGTTTTTACTTCGAAGTAAAATACAGTAGTACTTTAACACATTCAGAAACAAAACTGCAGAGCAGTCAAAAGACTAAAACAAGATAAGCTGTAGCTTAAAGCAAGATAGCATGTTGCTTTTGTCCTCTTACTATTTCCATTCTCAACAGCACTACTTTTCTGCTTAAATTTTACATTCATAGCTCACATTACTTTAACGCCATTTCTATTCTTTCGAGATCTAGATTGCTTTTTCCATTATAAGACTGGCAAGATACACAAGATAAAGTCACCTGCATAACCTGACTTTTCCATGCTGGCCTCAAAGGCTGTGTCTAAATTAACTCCCTAGTTTGGACCAAGAGCACATTCGTGAAGCAAAACTCCTGGTCAATTCCACTATTACCTATCACACTGTAGATCACAAGACAGAACAGTCTCAGGGCACAGAAACTGCACTGCTTTTGGATGAAACGAAACAGGAATATGTACTTCAGAAACAAACACCTAATGGGTATTCTATCCACAGCACCACACTAAAACTAGTCTGAAGTAACCCTACCCGGACCATGGACAGCATAGATACCAGTTCTTCAGCAATTTCACTCTCCTACTATACCACACTGCTTGCTAACCACGATGCTACCACATTGCGTAGCAAAAATCACCTCTTCCTTAGAAGTCCTACTGGCACTCTTATTGCTGAGTTCTCAGTCAATTTAGTCCATTCATACGGTATCTTATCCTTTCTCAGGTTTTACATCATTGTACCTTGACAATACATTCACCTAACAAGTCCTTCGGCACATCTTTCGAAGTCTCCTTTTTTCTCCTCCATCACCCTCTAGAGTCTCAACATATCTACATTCCTCAATCTCCTTCCTTTTTCATGAAGTTAAAAGCAACTCAGAGGAGTGCACCACTTTTACTGGTGGGCTTTTACTGAACTCACAAACTACTTTTTCACACATAGTTCATCTCACAGTTCATCATGCGAGACACCTGAACAAGTTCAGAATGTGCAAAACCAAAACGGAATTCACTCTTTTGCTCATTCTCTGCATCTACTGAGAACACCATAATCCTCTTGCTTCTCAGCCTATATCCTGGTGATATCTTCAACTTCTTCCTTTCTCTTGTCAAACACATACAACCTTAGATATGTTTATTTTAAACCAGGCCAATTATATTAATAATGCTTACCTTGTTTGATGAGGAGAGCAAAAAAGCTTTCTTCATATTTTCTTTTTCAGCTATAAATAGCTGTAATCTGCCAACCTCCTCTTTATAATACGATATCATGTTTTCTTTGTTTGCATCCAAATTCTTAAACGTCTGGATTTCTTTTACTAGCTTGGTGTTTTCTATTTCTGTATTCTTCAAGTGTATCTGTAATGATGCTAAAAAATGTCAAACTCTTCTTCCACGTTATGAAAACTATTGTTCACCTGTCCATTTAAGTGTTCACTAAATTCTAACTCATCTCTAAGACACATTAGAACAGGTAAGGAGAAAAATTAAATATTTGATAATATCACTGCCCTCCAGCACAAATTTTCTGGCTGGAATTCTTTCAGCTTTATCATTTAACAACAGCTCCACTCTACAGCTAGAAATTAAGGCCCTGATTTCTGTCCACATCAAATTAAGCTATTCAGAATTCACTCCTCTCTTCACAAATGCTGGACAACTAAGGACAAGCAAAAAAGAAATGACTTGGAAGAAAACTAAAAAGAAATTAAACTTCTAGTAGTGTCTACTTGCAATCATCTAAGCAAACAGGACTACATCAGCAATATTAATTTCCAAAGACAGCAAACTACTTCAACAACTCTAGAGCTGTTTTTAAGTCTATCATATTATGCCTAATAAAGGATAACTGTTGCACTCAAGTGTCGTCTACTGAAAGACTAGAAGATTTGTGTTGCTTATTTACAAAGGGATTCCATGCTTGTGAGAGATGTTTTGAGATTTTATGACTTCTGGTGCGTATCTAATACTGTCTGCCACATAAAGATATTTTCCTACGAACACAAATAATCTTTTAAATACACTTGATTGTTTTTACACAACCTAAGAATTTCATTATTTTAGCATGTAAGACTTTTTTTGCCCCCTTTTTTGGGGGGGGCACTATATTTTATTTTAAATATGGGTGTCTCTCAATACCAGCATAAGAAATCAGCTATGCTAGTAAAAATCAATGCAATGTAGATCCTACTAAAGCTGCTCAGAGTTATGCACAAGACTCAAGAATAGGGATCTAGAAAACACAGTCTGGGGAGAGAACTTAGAAGAGTAAGTAGTAATGTGCAAGGCATAAAGTTACCTTATAAAGGTCTTTTTCATCCTTTTCTGTCTTTAACACACATTCAAGTTGCTCCTTCTCAAGCGTCACTTTCTTCAGTTTGTCCTTCAGACTAAGACATTGAAAAATTAATAGTACAGAACTATTAATACAGAAAATTGATGCATACATTAAAAATTGTTATTCTAAAAAACACACCTATGGAAAGAAACAGTAAAATAAGGAAGGTAAGGAACAAAATTACTAAATACCTGTCTAACTCAGTTTCTTTTGCAATGGCTTTTTGAGTAACAGTCATGATATCTTCTTCAAGCTGGAGAACTTTTGAAGCAGCCTCATCATGCTTCTTCTTCAAATCATCAATTTCAGTTTTAAGAGCTTCTGACGCTTGAATATTATTCTTTAAAAAAATTGCAAATAGATGTTATTAAGAATGTATATCTTCAGAACTATAACGTTATTTGAATTAATGCTAAAATACCGTCATTAGATTTCTTCTCTTCCTTAAAATGACAAGTCCATTTCAAGTATACATAAATATATATATTGATATATATATTGAATATATAAAAATATAATAAACTTGCTACAGGTAGTTAATATATTAATAAGGAGTCAATAAGGAGTTTGTTTTGGCGCAAGCATTTCGTTACACAGACACTACCAAAGACCTCAGAGTATCGGACAAACAAAGCTATATTTCATATCTTTTGCCCACCTCCTTTCTGCAAACTAACCATCAACTACCTAGCTTAGAAAACATAAGGAACTTCTATTTTTCTTTTGTACTTTTTTTTACTTGAAAAGAAGGAAAGCTTGCATTTGACCAGACAGTTACACCACTCAAGCAAGTCACAGTAAAGACAACTGCAGGCAAAAGGAGGAAAAAAAAAAAAATGGAAGAACTGACGCAGAGCTAGTTACTACATTACACATTCCTAGCTAGAATCACAGAATCATAGAATCATTAAGGTTGGAAAAGACCTCTAAGATCACCGAGTCCAACCATCAACTCAACACCACCATGCCCACTACACCACGTCCCTAAGGTCCTCATCTACACGTCTTCTAAATACTTCCAGGGATGGTGACTCAACCACTTCCCTGGGCAGCCTGTTCCAATGCTTGACCACTCTTTCAGTGAAGAAATTTCTCCTAATGTCCAATCTAAACCTCCCTTGGCGCAACCTGAGGTCGTTTCCTCTCGTCCTATCGCTAGTTACTTGGAGGACAGACCAACACCCACCTCGCTACAACCTCCTTTCAGGTAGTTGTAGAGCGCGATAAGGTCTCCCCTCAGCCTCCTCTTCTCCAGACTAATGAGTTCCACATGAAAAGTCTCACAAAGCTCACGGAAGCTCATGAAACAATTGCGGGATTTATGTCTTGGATATTGGAAGCTGAGACAGAGGATGATGACAACACCCAGAACAGATTCCTTTGTCAGAAAACTGACAGATGCAAGATGGGAAGCCACTTTTAAGTACTGCACTCGTTATCTAATTACAGTAACGTCCATACTGTTCTAAGGCAGTGGACAGCTAAACGTCATCTCCACCACAGCAAAATGGCCGTTTAAAGTCAGGTCATCTTAAATAACCCAGAAAAACATTATTTTCAATACAATACTATTTTCTTGAGAAAAGAAATTAATAACACTAAAGTAGAACACACATACCGAGATAATAAGCTACTATTTCTGATACCAAAATTCAATAAAGCTCAGCTTAGCATCAACCATGACAGTGCTATGAATCAAAGCGTAAACAAGGTCAAGACAGACTGACCAACATGCCTGACTACAGCATGACTTACAGTGTTTGTGCAGATACTAAGGTACAAGTTGTCTTTCTGCTCTACATTTGGAAGATTAAAGCAGTAGTTCATCTATTCGTTTTTAAACAAAGCTCAATGCCCTGAAACAAGACTGTACTGTTACATCAAGAGAAACACATCAGCCAGAGTTTACGGAGAACCCCTATTGGCCAGATTCCAACCTAACTAACAATGTTTTAAGTACAATAAAATATAATGAGGACTGCTTTTACTCATTAATTGTCAAAATACACTGTTCGCAAGTGTAATTAAGCCCTGCTTTTACAAGCAACTAAACAGAAGTTTGGGCACTATGATTTTTTTTTTTGGAGGGGGGGAGGGGGAGGGGGGGGAGGGGGTGTTGAATTGTGAGGGGTGGCAAATGTAACTGATGACTCAATCACTTCCTAAACACTACACCAGCACATAAAGTTGATTTTTATTTTTGTTACATATGCTATAAAAAAAGAAGAGGACTAATACATTACAGCTATTTAAACTCTAAATGGCTTTATTATAAGCCTTAATATAATAAAGAATTTCAAGAGATCATGAATGTCCCATCTTTTTTGAAAACAGTATTGGAAAAGATGACCCACAATTTTCGTAAGGTCTTTATTTTTGAAGAGCTATCAGTTTCCTGCAACCAAAAATGTATGTACTTGGTGTATGAAGGCAGGATATTTTAATTAAAGTCAGTATTCCAAGTAAAACTTGCTATATAACCAGCAGCAACTACACACATTGTAACTGCTTGTCCTTCCCTAGTGCAGTGGAGACTAATTACTTGCCCCTGTTTTGAAAGTCTACTATAGTAAAAAGTCTATTTCAATGCATATCTGTGTTTTCTCTAAACACCACTTTGGTATAACTGTAACTGTTGTAACCCAAGTGCCTTCAAAAGAATTTAAACTGATACATTATATATACAAACTGTACAAACAGTTCAAACAGGCTGCCAAAGGTAACATATATTAAAAGGAATTAATAGCCTGAAAAAAATTCACTCCACAAACAGCATTACAATTGATGCTGCTTTGCTAGTTATTCTAAAGGGACATGGTATTAAAATGTAAAAGTTCCATACTTAACAGATTCTCACCTAATAAACTTGTTTAGATACAACTAAAGCCTACAGTTTTGAAAGAAAGAAGGATTAATTTTTAGAGACGATTTGTTATTTTACAGAATTCTTAGCAATTCAATTTAGATGCTGCAATCCTAGTCCCATACACTCTGGTTACAGCGGTTTCAGAGCCTGTAAAATTTAGAATTAGTGCTCTTAGACTATTTTACAGGTAAAAGTCGACTGTGTTTTAGGAGAAGTCTAAAGGGAAAAAATATAATAAACACATCAACTACGTGTACAACCTCTATTACAAAAAAGATAATTACTTTCTGTAATTATTATTTACTTAATTTCTCTGTAATTTATCTGGTACATCTACAAATATTATACCTTTTCTTCCACTTTCTTAACAGAAAGAAAAGCACAGCAAGAACATGAATCACTTTAATGAACTGGTTTAAAAACACCCAACAATTTTAAGGTTATTTTCACTCTGGATTGTATTTTTAATCCAGTTAAAAATGCAGCTCCCTCCGTCCCCCCTCCCTAGAGTTGCAACAGCCTTATGGGTGGAGGGGGGAAGCAAACTGCACCACAAGGGCCAGAATAAGCAGCCAGAAATTACTTAAGTCAGCTTCACTGCTGCAAAACAAAAAGCTACCAAAATAAAAATTCCTATAACTACTAGGAGTCTCACTAGTGAAATGAAACAAAGAAAATTTAATATATTTTGTCAAGTGAATTTATCTTCCCCAGAATCAAAATTCCACTTTGAAAATTTTGATGAACTTTCAGATAGAGAATGAGAAGAAAGATGGGGGCACCAAAATCTTTATTGCTATTCTAAAATGGCAAAATATTTAAGACGTTATTTTAAAAATAATTTTATAGTAATCACATGAAACATTGTCCTCCCCCCGCAAAGAACTGCCACTACACATAATGTGGTTTGTTTACAGTGCATTGCAAACAGCTGCCAAAAGAAAAGAGTTTTGAGATCAAAAAGTTCTAAATTACAGATCAGTTGCTTTAGGTTTGTGTAACTTAATCATAAATACACCGACTGAAATCTCATAAAGCTTTTATAAGCTCTATCTAAAGGATATGCAAAGATCATGCCTGTGCTCTTCCTTGAAACATGTTTAAAATCTATTTATTAAACTTCTGCTACAGAAGGACTAATAATCTTTCATGTGAGAATGGAATAGCCATAAGGTTTCTAGATTCTCATTTTTATAACAGAAAACTATGGCAAAAATCTGTATGTTCAACAATGAAGAACAACACGCTTTCCCTACTTATTTCTTACTTCTAATGGATTTTTGCAACACCAGTAAAACATTTCAGAGTACAGTCCGGTTAATGGAAGCAAAGCGGTACAGACATCCCTTCCTGTGAATCAACATACACAATGCATTCTTCAAACATACTTAAGGCAGAGAGAGATTCAACAGACAGAATAAAATACTTGAAAAATACAATCCAAGACTATTTCCAGCTGTGACATCTTGCAGTATGGCAACGGGCAGCATGGGTTTTATGCTTCATCTTCCCTTTTCATCACATGTAAAACTCCTTATCCACTTTTTAAAAGCCATTCCACACCTAAAACATTCACCTTTGATTAATGGCTAATATCTGCAATCTTTATTTTACTTTTTACAGAATGCATACACTGTAACGAAGAAGAAGAATGAAAGGTTAAAAATGAGCTATGCAACTCTGAAACCAAAGAAGTCAATTCACCAAATACAAGGCAATTTATTAAAAAAAAAAAAAAGCAGCAGCAACTTTCAAGTTTCAGCTGGATTGATTAAATCTAGACTTAATTTAATGTCAGGAGAACCATTATGCTTCATACCCTGTAGAGAATTTAGGGAATCTAGATTAATTATCTGCAGGAGCCTTTTGTTTATCCCATTGACATCAGAGCAGCTCCAACAGAATTGTGTAAAACACTTGGCTGACATCATACTCTGTTTACAGGACCTCTGAGGACAAATGATGAACACAGCACAGTACCATTGCAGCCACTGCAAAATCCGAGTGTGCTCATAACACAGGGCCTGTATGTTCTGAAAGGAAAACTCAAGTTGTAATTTTCCTTTCTAAAATAAAATGTAAGCATTCAGTAAAGTAAAACAGTAAACCAATTCCAAATAAACTCAATGATATTAAGTTTTTATCTTTGTGACTATGATTGGCAATAGAAATACTGCTCTAAAAACACTGAAGTCTCTCTATTCCAAAAACCTAAGATATCACAGTGGTAGTAACTTAATTGTGTTAATCTTTTCAACTAACATTGTTAAACAGATCAAAACTCTACAAAACTAAGGCCTAACTCTGTAAAAGTTCATTTAAGTAACGTTAGTCACCCAATTACTGTCATTAAGACTACAGACGTGCAAGTTTTTGCAGGAGGCAGCTGAAGTATTTAGACACACTACGATTTTGCAGCATGCATTTACATTTCAGAATGTTAATTTCTTAAAACACCTTATAATTTCACTATAAGCTATCGCTTTTGCAAAGAGTCATTCTCATGAATACGTAATTTGAATTGAAGTGCAGGCAGGATACCTATCTAAAATATTTAAGAATCTCTCAGATGAATCTGTTCAATCATCCAGTGAAATAAATTTCCATTAATCAGTTTAAGAAATATTCATGTACAGAACAGTCACTAAAACAATAAAACAGCATTTTCCCTTCACAGAATGTTTATAGCACCCTTGGGTGCTATAACTGCTGGTGCCAACCTGAGCAATTCTGAGTGTTTAATTTGTATCTTTAAAACATTATTTACATGAAGTTTGGGGGGTTTGTGTGGGTTTTTGTGGTTTTGCTTTCTGGGTTGGAGGGTGGTTTTTTGGTTGTTGCTTGGGGTTTTGCTTTTTGGGTGATTGGTTTGTTTGATTTTTTTTTTAAAAACAATGCATCTCCCTGACCATCAGATTTTTGCACATGCAGCACACATAAATAATATCAACAGAGGCACTGAAAAAACACTTGATTCACTTACTTTTACGCCTGCAGTCTGAACTGGGCACTTGGACTGCTGACATATCACACTGCACAACAGCATTTTGTCACTATCTAACCAGAGGAACTTTCCTTATAAAATGGCATCAAAAGCCAATTTAAATGAATCCCTAATATTTGAATAAAACTCTCCAGTGAATAAGGCTACTGTGGAGGTAGAACCTGTCAGTAGAATGTGGATTTTGATGGATGTCTTATTAAAACTCCCCATCAGACAGATGAATTAGCCCACTTTTAAAAAGTTAAATGGTGAAATGAATGTTCAAAAAGCATGAAAGAACAAGTTTATCAAGTCAGTAAATTCACTTCTGCCTCAATTTATGCCAGTGTCATAACAGAAACACTGTTCAAATGTTCACAGCATCAAAAAATGAGCAGGTAATCTGCAAATCTGTTGCTCCTGACTCAAGTTAAACATTTACAGAAACTACTACCACAGGAGTAAGACTTGTCACCACTGTGACATTAAAGAAATCAGTTCAGAAGTACTCTCTTCCCACTAGAGGGAGACAAATGATTGCAAAAGCATCATTTGCAAACTCTGCTCTCTACAGAAGCGTACAAAGCCTGTGTTCACAAAATTGAATAGTTGCAGAGTGTCAGAAGAGCAATCGATGAAAGACTGACACAATGACTACTGCATGTTTCTCTTGTTCAGCACGGTAATATTACATCTTAAAACAGTAGGCAAGTGCACTTGCTGCCAGAGAGCTTACACACAGTTTAAGTACACACAAAACTGGGAACACGAAGACCAAAAAGCATGCGTTCTTTTTATTTAGAGAGGTATATATTTTTATATTCATAATGTATAAGATATAGATTAGAAATATTTGCATTATTATTTTCTAGATTAAAAAAACACACTCAGTTTTTGACTCAACGTTCTTCAATTTTTCCAAAAGTAAAATATATTCAGATAAAAGCAGCTTACTAGTGTGATTTGACATACTTGAGTATGTACCAGTGAAGAAGTTATCTCAGTAGGAAACCACTGCAAAAGCTGAAATATTGAAAGCAACCTGGAACAGTTCTGGTGACTACCACGTGTCATCTTCTTAAGTAAAATAATCATAGTGAGTAATTACATCATTATTTTAACAGTGTTATATTAGTAGAGTTGCAAGCTGTATATACAGCATGATTCTAAATAAAAGTATGCTATCAGGGAACATCATCCTAGTAAAAACAAATTAACTCCGAAACACTAACAGAAGGTTGTAAGAAAAAGATGTGACACTTCTAAAACATTTCTAATAATTTCGCATTTACTCTGAATTCCCCCCCAGAATGTAACAGATTAAGTTAAACCTTCACACTCTGTAAGAGCTGAAGTTTGCTAAGACTGAGTTTGTCCCAAGTTCTACAAGATCTTAAGCGTTGGCAGGGTGGGGTAATTAACACAACTTAATGGTAATAACCACAACATATGAAGCGTGCACTAAAAACAGTGGGGCTGGAGAGCACACTCCCTCTGAGTGCAAACACTGACCAGCGCAGAGCTGTGTGTCTTGCAAATACTCTTTTTCTGTGATGGTGGCAATGACAACCTGAGAAAACGACGTCTGCAGAACTGTTAATGTGTTGAATACAAGTAAAAATACAGATTTTTTTACTCCAATGTGATAAAATACTAAAAAAAAAAAAAACAAAACCAAAACCTGACACATCACAAAAAAAAGCACAAACCCAAACCTAGCAAAAAAATAGAAGCTTTTAGAGACAAGCAGTGACTTAGAGTGCCGTAACATGCATTAGAAGCTATGTTTCAACAACGGCCTGGAATGCATTTGTTCCTCCTAACTTTGGTGGGAAATGCGATGGCTATCTTGTAAGAAGGCAACAAATGACTGTATCTCCTGAACAGTAAGGGCACTGTTAGGAAACCAAAATCTGTAGTTTGTTGTGGTCATTACAGTTTTAAGTGCTACAAACACAGGAACTCACCTGTTTTTAAAACTCAAGAAATGGGAATATTTTTACCACTTAAAAACATGCATAGAGCCCAATATTCAACCTTCGTGGAACACTGATTGTATTAGACCTGACCAGATTGTTCAGTATGCTATGTTCTTAAAAGATTGATCTACTTTTAGTTTCTTTCTTCATAAGAGCCTCTAAAGGACGACTTACAAAGCATCCCAACTAGGCAAAAAGCAGACAGAGAAGACAGTAGTTCCACTGCCCAGAATTCTATGAGAGTAACTAGGTGGGGAAGAGAGATCAAATAATCAAGAGTGGGAGGGAAACGCTAATTGGGATATAGCTGTGACATTGTCTGTCAACAACTATTCTGTCTATATTAAGAAATCAACGTTTCTACAGATAGTTCTCAATGATCCAAACTACTCCTGAGCTATTTGTGAAAACAAAGGACTGATAAAAATCAATACCAAAAAAAGGAAAGTAGCCTAGAGGCATATGAATAAACATGCATAAAAAGGGGATTTTAAGGGAACTGTGTTTTAACAAAACACTTTCATATTACAAACTCAGAGCTTTTCCATCATTAATCTGCCTTCTATTTGTTACTCTGTACCACAGTAATATAACTTATGTACTATGACCCCTAACCACACCATCCACATTCTGTTCAATTCAATTATAAAAATATAAGGTAGCTTAATAAGGTATTTGATCAAAAGACAAAGACGTGAGCTCAGATATCCGTATTATTTGCTCCAAAGAAAGCGAGTAAGATTTGTAGAAAAATTGATTGACAAGTATTCTGTATAAAAGAGTTCATAACTCCAAGGCCCCCTTATCACAATGCAAATGGTAATAAACAAATAGTAGTTGCCAATACATTAGCAGCATAAAGAGCTCTGCACTCAATTAGAATCAAATACATATGTCTGTACAGACATATCCACTTCCTTTGCTCATGTAATTGCCGCTTTTTAAATAAAGTACTTTGTACTATTGTGGTTTTTTAGAGGGCTCTTTGGACAAGCAGAAATATTATCCGTGCACTTCTTGATGGAAGTACTTGCAAAAAGGAAAAAAACTAGTATGTTGTTAAGAGATTGTACATGGGTTAAATGTAGCTTAGCTTTATTTTTAACAGAAACAGATTTCTATCACTTATAGCTTCCTCTTAAACTACAAAGGTAATGATATGTACTGTTTACAGTAATTATATTTTCTTATATGGGCTATTTTGTTTTATCAATTGTTTTTCTTTAGCCTAATGTGCTCTAAAGTATATTGAAAGAATTTTTTTAAATAGAACTCCAAATAGTTAAACCTTTACCCAAGTTAAACATTTTAAAAAATACAAATTTTAAATTCATCAACTCCACGTTTTTTCTATTTATGTATGACAAGTTTAGAGCATAACTAAAAATCCACCTGTATGTTACAAAAGAGCACTAGGAATAAAAGAAGAAAATAAAAAAACCCACAAAATTACTTAGTTAAAACATTCATTATGTAACTTAAAGGCAAAAAAATGAACAAGCCAAACCAAAACAACCTAGCTCAATCCTAAATAGAGGTGAAGATTCTGCTGTTACATAAAATACACATATATTTTGATTACTTAGCATTTCAAGGTTATCCCATGTAGTCTTATATAAAAACGAGCCAAGTTAATGCATTGTTTAGGTTTATCACCAATAACAGTTATTCAAATCACATGAAGGTGACTAGATTAGCTGGGTTTTTTGGGTGGGAGTGGTTTTGGAGGGTTTGTTTGTTTGGTTTTTTAAACAAACCACAAGAAAATAAAACCTAGGTACTGTAATCCTACTGAGTGCTATATAACTGCTGCTCAGGAATCTTTAAATCAATCCATTTACGCACTGTACATTGTTCTCAGCAAAGATAAGCCATATAATCGCTTGACCCACTGCTGTATTTCATGTATTGGCGTAGGCAGGCAAGGAGAGAAAGAAGGGAAGTCATCTTTAAGATTGGAAAGTTCAGAGAGAAAGCTGCATATAAAGCATTGTATATTAAACTTTCCTGTGATGAAAAAGTTAACTTATTGCACCTGATTTAGTAGATGCCTGTTTAATTTTCAAGAGTAACACTGGACTTATATTCTGCTTATGTATATAAACAAATGAAAGATGTTTCAATCAGCAGATTTTTTTTCTTTTTTTAAACAAGTGAAAAACAGACAACAGAACATAAAAGATGTAAAATAAGACAGTGTCAAGGACTTAAGAGACAAAAAATAATTGCATGAGTTAGAAAACTTCTATAGTATCAGCCTCAGATCAGACGTCTACTTATAGCTCAGCTAAATATAAGCCAGAAGTTCTTCACATTGCATCACCACTTCAACAAAATACAAGGCAGAAACAAACCAAAAAGTGAAACATTCCTGATATCTTCTGGTATCTTAAAGGCAAAAGTATTTTTGATTATAGAAATTCACAGGGAAGTGCCAGAAAGCACCAAGACATTTTTGTTCCTATACAGTCTAACTGTGTCCTTGCTGGACATCCGTCAAAATCCCATTTGACAAATTGTTCTAAAACAGCATTGTAAAGCTAACGTGGATTAGAACTGACAATTTACTTTCATACATTTTTTTAAAGGAGAACCTCAAATGACAATGAAAGGTATCTATGTGGCTCATTCAGATTTATCCACCAAGTTTATGATTCTGCAAATCCATGAAATGCATACTTCTAAGTATTTAATTCTTGTCTCATTGATTTAAACTAGTTCTCCCATGTACTTGAAATTAAAATCATTCTTTTCTAGGAAAAACTTTTTTCTAAACAAGATCTTATCCTTTCTTTTTTCCTTACCCAACAGTCTAGTCCATTTCACTACGACTGTTCAAAATCAAACTCCAAAGGTTCAACAGTTTCAAATTCCCTCAACAAATTCCTTTCTATTAAAGGTGTATCATGCAGAACTGTTGACATATACATGCTAGTGCTTAGAAATAGCCTATTAACCGCTGTCCACAGCTAAATTATATAGGCTTCATTACTTCAAATTTGTCCATGTCACCACCTCCCTCCCACATGTTTTTAATCTTCTCCTAAAAGTTGTTTTTTTAAAAAGCAGCAGCTTAAAAATAAATTAGGTCCAACTTTTTTGTGCCTTTTTTATAATATTAGATTTCCTCCTTACCATATATAGAATTCCAAATTAAGCTTGTTTTGTTTTAGGCTAGATTTATATTTTCACTATTAACACTGGAAATTAATTTTTAGGTTTGTGCTTCTTTTCCCTTTCAAAATCTTCAGACCTTTGTGAGGCCTTTTAGAGAAGTGACTAGTTACTTTTCACTCTGTGTGTGCCCTGGCAGTAGTATTCTCTGTTAAGTCTTGATCTTTGCTTTTAATACCAAAATTTTTTATCATTTTCAATACCCTGTGTTCTATGTAGTTATTCCTTAATGGGAGGTTTTTTTAAAAGCCTTCCTCCATTTTAAGTTAATGTAAGCGAACTTTAAACTATCAACTACTTTCCACTATGAATTCCACAGTTATATGTCAAACATCTGGTAACAGTTGTCATCGAGTATCTTACCAAGCCTGGTACCAAAAGCCTTAAATATTTTAACCATTTTACGACATAAAAGGAATAGTGGCAGGAGGTTAATAGGAACTGACCTATTCTAGTGTAAATGTCTAACTGCTGAGGAGTTTTGATAGCTGATTTTCACCCAGTTTATCTGGTTCTTGAAAAGGGAGGCTTACAGACATTATGAGTCAGCTTTAATCAGGTAAACAACTAACCTTTTGCTCTGTTTGCAGTTGGTCACATCTCTGCTTTTCATGGTTAAGTTCTTTTTCCAGTCTTTCAACTTGATCTCTGAGTTGTGCCGTTTCCTTTTCCAGAACAGAAGTTACCTTTAATAGCTCTTCTTTTTCTTTTATTATTTTTTCAATTTTAAACTGTAAAAACCAAAAAAAACATTCTTTTTTGGTAATTTTTCTCCCCTTCATTCCTATCAAATAAGTGGATAACAAATTACTCCAGTGTTTGAGCAGAAGCACAAAATGCATCCCCTCTGGCTAGGTTATTTTACAGTTTTCCCCTTATTCCCAAATTTCTGAAGTATCATTGCTTTAACTGAATAGTACTACATTACCATTAGACAGCACACTTTGCCGTGTCTTGATTTATACTCAAGTTTTCCCTCCTTAAGTGAAGTGCCTTTACTGTTCCCAAGTGACAGCAACTATGGAAGAGCTAATGATGACAATAACAGCTTGGTGAAAAAATGGCTGCTGAGTCTAGAGAGAAACATACACTCTAAAGCAATGTTTGAGCAACTTCACCAAAAAAATGAACACACACATAGCCAAAAGTAAGGACTGACACACGAACTGCAGCCTTTCAGTATTTAAAGGGGGCTTATAAGAAAGATGAGGACAGACTTCTTAGCAGGGCCTGTAGAGACAGGACAAGGGGTAATGATTTTAAACTAAAAGAGGGTAGATTCAGACTAGAAATAAGGAAGACGTTTTTTATGATGAGGCTGGTGAAACACTGGAACAGGTAGCCCAGAGAGGTTGTAGATGCTCCATCACTGGAAACATTCAAGGTCAGGTTGGACGGGGCTTTGAGCAACCTGATGTAGTTGAAGACGTCCCTGCCCATGGCAGGGGGGTTGGACTAGATGACCTTTAAAGGTCCCTTCCAACCCAAACCATTCTATGATTCTATGAACCAAGATAATCAAAATGGTTTGAAAAAATATTTTTCTTTCATTTTAGTACTATAAGTACATATCCGAAAGGCAAAAATATCCCATATGTATCTCTGCACTAAGTCTCTTATCCCTAAATTTTGAAAAGTGTAAATAGAATACATGCATGAACGCAACTGACAAAAGGATAAAATGTCTCATGGCAAGGTAAGGAAACCATAATGAGCAATTTTCCAATAAGCAACTCATACAATCAAGTTGGTTTGGGTTTGATTTCGGTGGTTTTGTTGTTTGGGGTTTTTTTGTTGTTTTGGGGGGGTGGGGAGGGTTGGTGTGGTGTTTGTGGTTTGGTTTTTTTTTTTGTTAAAAGTAGTTTTCAGCCTGCAAAACACCAACAAGCGAATGGAAACATCTTGACTCTGGATGTAAGCATACAAGTCTAACCACATCCACCTAGCAAAGAACATGACACACAGAACACTGCTTTAAATAAAACAAGAGCTATTCTAACATACTTAGGCACCTGCAATTATTCAGCTTAGTTTTCCAGGGCTCTTCACTTGTGCACAAATAAAAGTATACCGGTTCCTTAATTTTTTTTCGTTACAATGAGCAGCATTTTACACAAAGGGTATCTTCCCCCCTCCAGTTAGTTGGAGACTACAGATGTGAGAGATAGGCAACTATCTACCCTCTTTTGGTTTCCCAGTCTATGCCTAGTACTATACCACACTCGTAACCAGTTCAAAATCTTTACTCATTTAACCTGCAAATGTTCTGAACTTCAATCAAATACTGGGGAACAAGCCAGAAATATATACATTACACATACATATGTAGGTTTTTTCCTCCTGATTTGTTCTTCAATACTATATCCTCTGAGTGTATGTATATATAAAACAATAAATAAGAAGATAACATTTTAAGAATTGTTGAATCAAACCTCAAGAAGTCCAGCTTTTGTGGTCACCACTAACATATCAGAGTTTCCTTCATCTTCCATAGTGAGCAATTCTTCAACAGGGGAAGAGGTACGAAACTGGAAAGGTGTGCTTGCTCCACGGATTTCTCCTTTATGAGTCACATAACAGAACTGGTAAAATTCTCCATCATCATTTGGTAGATAATATCCTATCAAAACAAATTCGTCTTTGAAGAAACATTCTACAAAAACGTACAAGTCTCCATCTGGAAACAAATGATCAGATCATGTTCGACTTACGAATTTCATGCTCATTACTTCAGTAAGGCACAGATAAATCATCAAAACAGCAGAAAGGAAAAGTCATCCTATTTAGTAACTTTCATCCCCCAACAATTTCTCCTAGCTTTCAAGACAAACACCAAAACAGTGTCAGGTAATAGGTGCTATATGTACACATCACCTTACATACATTAGGTAATGCTGTTTAGATATTTATGAAGC
Source organism: Calonectris borealis (assembly GCF_964195595.1). Classification (NCBI taxonomy): domain Eukaryota; kingdom Metazoa; phylum Chordata; class Aves; order Procellariiformes; family Procellariidae; genus Calonectris; species Calonectris borealis. The sequence continues at coordinate 133,363,066 of NC_134313.1, forward strand.
AGACAGAATTATTAGCAATGAGATGCCCTGAAGCTGGATCAGGACCACATTATTATGTAACTCTTGTACAATCACAGAACAAAAAGAGTAAGAGATTTTTTTGGCCCTGGAATACCTATTCAACCAAAGAAAACAGACAAAGACAGAATAACATGAAATGACAAGACATCTGCAACTTTATCAGGTTCAATTTTTTGCATGTTTTTTGTGGAGTAGCCACAATTTTATTTTTGCTATTTTTAAATGACAAAGCACGGGAATGCTCTGAACGGATGATACAATGTTAACAAGCTGCCGGGGGGGGGTGGGGGCTTAAAAAAGAGCTTATTTTTCAAAATTTAAAAAAAAAATTCTTCTAGACCTTACAAGGTAAGAATAAATCATCTTTCTTGTAGCTATGTAATACTGCATGCTGCTAGCAAATTATTTTGGAAGAATTTCTGTGTGACTATTCAACTGAACTGCTGGCCACTAAAGCTTAAACATCAAGTCTCTTACATCACCTGGATTCACATGGTAGTATTTGTGGATGTTAAACAATCATTTCCAGAACTAATGAGATTTTTACCTTTATTAGTAAATGCAAGAAACCACACCTTATGCAGTTTAACGGTAAGAAAATCAACTGTTTTTATTCAAAACACTTAATTATCAAATACTCTAGCCAGCCTGAGTATGATACTAGCATAATAAATTCTCACCTAATGTTCAATCCAGCAGGTGATGTCACCAATTTCTGTTCATATTTCACCACAACTCAATCTGCTCCCTTTCTAACTTTATCATTAATTTCTGTTCACCAACTTTTATTCCAGATTCCTGGAAGACTTTTCCCAGTACTCTTAGCTACTTTTCCTACAAATGGTAAAACATTACATGTGCTATATGGACAGTACTTGTATCAAGCACTTCATGTTTCCATTAGTCTTATACTTTATTAACTGTAGCTCAGGGAATAGTATCTTAATTTTAAAACCTCAGGATTCTGTGCTTTTGGCCCTGACTACACTTTCCTATATAGCACTGCGGTTCAGTTTACCTGATTCAATGCTTAACTAAGGTGACACTATGCAGAAACAAATTCAGAACAATGTACTTTGCAGATCCAGCAAGTTTTCATATTGGTTCAGACAAACTGATTTTAAAACTACTTAAAGTCTTTTTTCTTGTATCTAAGGTACTGGAGAGAAGAGATTCCTGATTATTTTCTTCCAGCACACCTACTTAAAGCATATTGCACAACATTTACTATTTATCTCAGTTAATTAAGCTCCTGTAAGCTCTACTGATCTCATCCCAGCAGCACTAAAATATCTTGCCAAAGACAACTGGGAAACTGTCTGAATGGAGATTAAATCTGGCAGCTCTATAGAAGTGGTGCACTGTTGGCGTGGAATGTAACAGATGGGACAGAGTTACCTGGTCTCTTCATGTGTGGTAAAACAGAATTCTAAGTACAAAGGACTAATAATGGTACGTAGAGTCCTAGGCTTCTAGGTCACTTTTAGTTTCAGTCCAACCCAATTTCATTCATTCAGTGAATTTTGGTAACTGTAAAAGAAACTAATGACTTCCTTCCAGTTCCTACAGAGCACACGTACTTTTCACAGGTTTCAAGGTTATAAAATGGTCAGATCACGTGGATGTGATCATCGTTGAAAGTATCAGAAAAAATGAGTTGGGTAAGACAAAGAACAGTGAACTCATCCAAGCTATCACTATTTGCAGCTTTAACAAGCCAAAAAGCTAACACAGTAGTCATTTCAGGACTTCAATTACTATTTTTCTATATATTTTAAGCAGTAACACACAAAGACTAAGGCCAACTCTGGGAAGTAAAAAAAGAACATAAGATGGTACATAAAATTCTGTTAGTAAGCAGAAAAGCATTAAACAAATTTAATAGAGGTCTTTTTACATGCAACTTTGAACGCGTGTAGATTTTTGACATTTGTAATGTCCTGTGGCAAGAAGTTCTGCACATTGACTGTGTTATACAAGTTTCTCCGTTTTGAACCTGTCATTTGGTGGCTTACATCAGTGGCTCCTACTTCTTTAAATATGAACAATGAACCCACTCATGCCACAGGGACGGGGCAACCACAACTTCTCTGGGCAACCTGTTCCAGTCCCTCACCACCCTCATAGTGAAGAATTTCTTCCTTATATCTAACTTCCCACTCAAGAGACTGCTGTCAGCACCAGTTTGAGACTACCATGGCTGTGTCTAATGCAGTGTGTGGAATTCCCAACCTTCCAAACCAGGGATACCTGTTCAAGTGCTGCACTACTCCCTCTTGGTAAAAAAGTTCTTCCTCATATCAGACATAAACCTCCCAGGCCACAATCCATGGCCATTGTCCCTTTTTACATTTAATGAGAAGAGGCTCCCATCTTTGTAACTCCACACCTTTACAGAGATGCTATTTCTTAATTTTGATCTTCCTTGTTGCACTTTGTTCATTTGTGCTACTAGATCTTTTTTCAAATTGGGAAGGGGAGGGAAAGGATCTAATCTCCACACAGTGTGGAAAATGCAGTTATACTATAGATTTGAACAGTGGTGTAACATTTTCTGTTTTGTTTTTTTTTTTTTTTTCTCTTAAAAACTTCATTTTCATCAATTCCTCATCATCAAAAGGTCCTCTGCTACTCTCTGACAACTCTGAACCTTCACCAAAAGGTCACCTACATTATTTATTCTTTCACAAGAATCACTTTACATTGAGAATGATGTTTAAAGTTCAGAGACTAAAGACAATGTAAAGACACTATGCGTTAAGATATGCCAAGATTAAAAAACCCTGCTGATGATTAAACAAAGTCATTTTCTGTATTTAAATAGTTTTCAGCAGAGCTTCTCTTTCTATCAGCCATGAATATTATCCATTACTATGTAAAAACATACTAAGTCACATACTTCCCCTTACAATTTCCTTGACATCTAAAATAAGACTGAACCTCACACAGCGAAGCGTGGAAAATTCTCCTCCAATTTATTTTTGTAAAAGTCTAGAACTGTTATACAACCCTCAGCATTGTAATGAACAGATAAGTATTTTAAAAGCCGTGTAGGCTGGAAAATAAAGGTAGATACTGCTTTATATTCACCTTGAAAAGTCAGCACGCAGTTAACAGTTGATCCTTCCACATAATTTTCTGGCATAGGTGACCAAAGAAATGTGTAATAATCTCTTGCAGTACTCCAACCAACCTAAAATAAAATAAACCACAACGAAAATAAAGAAAGAGAAAACATTAAGCAGAAGAATTTGTTATACACAGTTAAGATACCATGGTCTGGGCTTTACAACATACTGTAATATACACATTTCTGCTTCCAACATGCAATAAAAGGATACTTAACAATGTTTACAAATCAGGAATATTTTAACAAGCATGTCAAAGATTTAGCATGAATTTTATTAAGCTTGTTACCTAAGGCAATAAAGAGGTCTAAGGCAATAAAAGGGTCTATATAAATTAAAACACCAGACAGTTTTCACTACACATTAAACTACTATTTGGTACATTTATTTTTTTTTCTATAAAGATACACATTAGTATATTAAAAATACAAAAAGATTAATTCTGAAGTTTATAATGAGATTTTCTTAGTGTAAGTTCTGCCAATGCTGACTATTTTGTGTCCACAATCCAACAGGGTCATCAAAAAACAAAAAGGAGGAAAGCAAAATATAGCACACTCTTTTACTGAAAAGGCCAAATTTGACACGGCTAAACTAGCACTTTTCGGACAACTTCTGCAATACTGAAGACCAGCATTTCACTGGAATGCTAATTCTTCCATACATATATGCTATGTCTGCAAGGAAAAAAAATTTGCACGAAACCCTAACTCAGCTAAGTTGGTGCAGTCTTCCCACTAACTTCAATAAACATCTGCTTTCAGACTTCTTGTAAGAGTGCAGTTCTGTACAGTAAGAAATGCTATCCTCTGAAGAAGCATATTCCAACAGCTTGAAATACATGCATCTAAACCTGAAACCCAAAGCAACTACTGTAAAGCAATGGATATTAATAATAGCATAACAGTAAAGAGAAGAACAAATATATCTGTTTTATTCCACTGACTTAAAAAAAAACCCAAAAACCTTGTCAAAAACTAGGTGTAGTATGATTTATCAGTAACTGGGTATATTGTCTTGGAAGAAGAGGAAAGGGGACGAATTGTCTACCAATTTTGATCAGGTAAGACAGCATTTCAAGGGGGGGGGGGGGGGACGACACCAAAAAAAACCCCAACAACCAAAAAAAGATGAAGTTACCAATCATAATTTCTATTACTTCAATAGACAAGATTTCTAAACTTTAACTTCATACCAAATCCTCCTTTATAACGGATACACTGCAACAGTATTTTAAAAAGCATTAAGAACTGGATTTTTTAAGGAGTTGTCAGCTTAAAAGAAAAAAGAAAAAAGAAAACACATTTAGACAGGCAATGAGAACAGCAGAATTGAAAGTAATTCAACAGCAATTATATATGTATACAGGTATACATCTCACATATGAAAATTAATAATTCGCCTCAGTAAAAAAATTCTGAAGAGATTATTCCATAGCTGCCCATTACACTTCTTCACTTGGTATTAAAAAGTGTGGGAAAAGCTAAAGCTTGGAAACAAAGAACTGGTCTGAGATGACCAGGTGTCATGATTTAACCCCAGCCAGCAACTAAGCACCATGCAGCCACTCGCTCACTCCCCCCCTCCGGTAGGGGGAGAGAATCCGGAAGGCACAAGTAGAAAAACTCATGGGTTGAGATAAAAAAAGCTTAATAATGGAAATAAAATAAAGTAGAACAGTAATAATAACAACAGTAACAATAACAGCATATACAAAGCAGGCGATGCACAATGCAACTGCTCACCGACAGCTGACCGCATGTCGTGAATGGGGGGGGGGGCGAGCCCTCCCACCCCTAGTTTTTATACTGAGCATGCTGTCACATGGTATAGAATGCCCCATTGGCCAGCTGGGTCAACCACCCCAGCTATGCTCCCCCCTCCCCAGCTTCCCCTGCACTTGGCAGAGCATGGGAGGCCAAAAAGTCCCCGGTGCCAGCACACCCAGCAACAACCAAAGCATCAATGGGCCATCAACGCTCCTCTCATACCAAACCCAAAACACAGCACACACACACACCCCCCGCAAGCTACAGGGAAGAAAGTTAACTCTGTCCCAGCCAGAACCAGGACAGTATCCACCCCTTATTTTATACCATCTACGTCATGCCTAGGTCTTGCATTTTCCAATACATTCCAATTAATCATTACCACTTTTCCTGCCTTTTGATATATACACACAGATATCATTCCCTTAGTCTATGGGCCATCCCTCTAAAATATCCATTGAGTTCCTTTAGTCCATGACTTTGGGCTCCATCTGTCATAACAGTCTTTCAGGGCAGGAGAGATGGTGTGTGGTGTTGGAGTGTTGCATGCTGAGGCCAGTTCTCGTTCCATTATCGCAGCACTCGTCCGGTTCTATCACTGTTGCACTTTGCTTGGTTTCATCAGAGTTCATTCTTTATTCATCTGGGTGATTCTTACTGCAATACTGTTGTTATGACATACAGTAACCACAGAAGTGATGACTGTCCTGGTTTCAGCTGGGATGGAGTTGATTTTCTTTCTTTAACTGGTATAGAGATGTGTTTTGGATTTAGTATGAGAATAATGTTGATAACACACTGATGTTTTAGTTGTTGCTAAGTAGTGTTTACACCTGTCAAGGACTTTCAGCTTCCCATGCTCTGCCGGGTACGCAGGGGGGGAGTAGGAGGATGCATGGCTGGGACGGCTGGCCTGGCTGGCCAATGGGGTATTCCATACCATATGACGTCATGCTCAGCATATAAGGCTGGGGGAAGAAGGAGGAAGGGGGGGACATTCGGAGTGACGGCGTTTGTCTTCCCAAGTCACCATTACACCTGATGGAGCCCTGCTTTCCTGGAGATGGCCGAACATCTGCCTGCTGATAGGAAGCAGTGAATGAATTCCTTGTTTTGCTTTGCTTGCGTGCACGGCTTTTGCTTTACCTATTAAACTGTCTTTATCTCAACCCACGAGTTTTCTCACTTTTACTCTTCCGATTCTCTCCCGCATCCCACTGGGGGGAGGGGGGGGAGTGAAAAAGCTGCTGTGTGGTGCTTAGTTGCTGGCTGGGGTTAAACCACGACAACGACATACAGTATTATATAGTAATTAACATCATACAATTTAGTTCATTGGCTATTTTCACCCAAAACCGAATCCCCTTGAGGTACACACCGGAATTCCCCATCCTTTCGCATCACCCACCAAGTGCACCCAGGTCCTTGAGCAAAAGCAATCCCACAGATGGGTTTTCCCTTGCCAGAGGCAGGAGTAACCCAGACTGTCTTCCCCAGCATATTTCTCATATGCACGACAGGGACTTTATCCCCCTCTACAGCACGTAAGGGTTTTGATTGGGCAGGGCCAGCTCGAGTGACAGATCCCCTAGTGTTGACTAACCAGGTGGCCTTTGCTAAATGTGTGTCCCAATGCTTGAATGTCCCACCACCCATCGCTCTCAATGTAGTCTTTAGCAGTCCGTTGCATTGTTCAATTTTCCCGGAGGCTGGTGCATGATAGGGGATGTGATATACCCACTCCATGCCATGCTCTTTGGCCCAGGTGTCTGTGAGGGTGTTTCCAAAATGAGTCCTGGTGTCTGACTCAATTCTTTCTCGGGTGCCATGTCACCATAGGACTTGCTTTTCAAGGCCCAGGATGGTGTTCCAGGCGGTGGCATGGGGCACAGGATATGTTTCCAGCCATCCTGTTGTTACCTCCACCATGGTGAGCACATAGCGCTTGCCATGGCGGGTTTGTGGGAGTGTGATATAATCAATCTGCCAAGCCTCCCCATATTTATATTTCAAACATCGTCCTCCATAGCAAAGAGGCTTTACTCGCTTGGCTTGCTTGATTGCAGCGCATGTTTCACATTCATGGATAACCTGTGCAATAGCATCCATGGTCAAGTCCACCCCTCGATCACGAGCCCATCTCTATGTTGCATCTCTTCCTGAATGGCCTGAGGTGTCATATAGCTCGGTGGGCCTAAGTGGCAGGCCTATGAGTTCGTGATCACTTCCAAGATTCCCAGGCAACCGGGGTTTCCTATTCAGGCCCATTGTGTGATCAGTGCAACCCACTTACTCCATGTAGCATCGGTTGCATGATGTGTAGAGGGGACCCTCCCTTTGAACATCCAGCCCAGCACCGGCAGTCGGGGTGCCAGGAGCTGTGCTTCAGTACCAACCACTTCCGAAGCAGCTTGAACCCCTTCATATGCTGCCAGTATCTCCTTCTCAGTTGGAGCATAGCGGTCCTCGGATTCTCTGTATCCCCGACTCCAGAACCCTAAGGGTTGACCTCGAGTCTCCCCTGGTGCTTTCTGCCAGAGGCTCCAGGTAGGGCCATTCTCCCCGGCTGCGGTGTAGAGCACATTCTTCACATCTTGTCCTGCCCGGACTGGCCCAAGGGCTACTGCCTGAACTATCTCCTCTTTAATTTGTTCCAAGGCTTGTTGTGGCTCAGGGCCCCATTTGAAGTCGTTCTTCTTCCAGGTCACATGATAGAGAGGGTTTACGACCTGACTGTAATTTGGAATATGCATTCTCCAAAAACCCACAACACCTAAGAAAGCTTGTGTTTCCTTTTTGCTAACTGGTGGGGACATGGCTGTTATTGTGTTGATCACATCCATTGGGATCTGACGACGTCCGTCCTGCCATTTTATTCCTAAAAACTGGATCTCCTGTGCAGGTCCCTTGACCTTACTTTGTTTTATGGCAAAACCAGATTTCAGAAGGATTTGGACTATTCTCTCCCCTTTCTCAAAAACTTCTGCTGCTGTGCGGCCCCACACAATGATGTCATCAGCGTACTGCAGGTGTTCCAGAGCCTCACCCTGTTCCAGTGCAGTGTGGGTCAGTCCATGGCAAATGGTAGGGCTGTGTTTCCACCCCTGGGGCAGTCCATTCCAGGTATACTGGACGCCCCTCCAAGTGAAAGCAAACTGTGGCCTGCGCTCTGCCGCCAAAGGGATGGAGAAAAACGCAGTAGCGATATCATAGAATCATACAGGTTGGAAAAGACCTCTAAGATCATCGTGTCCAACCGTCAACCCAACACACCATGCCCACTACACCATGTCCCTAAGGGCCTCATCTACACGTCTTTTAAATACTTCCAGGGATGGTGACTCAACCACTTCCCTGGGCAGCCTGTTCCAAGGCCTGACCACTCTTTCAGTAAAGAAATTTCTCCTAATGTCCAATCTAAACCTCCCTTGGTGCAACTTGAGGCCATTTCCTCTTGTCCTATCGCTAGTTACTTGGGAGAAGAGACCAACACCCACCTCGCTACAACCTCCTTTCAGGTAGTTGTAGAGCGCGATGAGGTCTCCCCTCAGCCTCCTCTTCTCCAGGCTAAACAACCCCAGTTCCCTCAGCCGCTCCTCATAAGGCTTGTGCTCCAGGCCCTTCACCAGCCTCGTTGCCCTCCTCTGGACACGCTCCAGCACCTCCATGTCCTTCTTGTAGTGACGGGCCCAAAACTGAACACAGTATTCGAGGTGCGGCCTCGAGTACAGGGGCAAAATATCAATGGTGGCGTACCACTTGGCTGCCTTTGACTCCAGTTCGTATTGAAGTTCTAGCATGTCCGGCACTGCAGCACTCAGTGGCAGCGTGACTTCGTTCAGGCCACAGTAGTCCACTGTTAGTCTCCGCTCTCCATCGGACTTTCACACGGGCCATATTGGACTGTTAAAGGGTGAGTGAGTCTTGCTGATCACTCCTTGGCTCTCCAGTTGACAAATCAGCTTATGGATGGGAAGCAGAGAGTCTCGGTTGGTGCAATATTGCCACCAGTGCACCGCTGCAGTAGCGATCGGCACCTGTTGTTCCTCAACCCTCAGCAACCCCACAACAGATGGGTCCTCTGAGAGACCAGGCAAGGCAGACAGCTCTTTGATTTCCTCCGCCTCCAGGGCGGCTATACCAAAAGCCCACCGGTACCGTTTTGGGTCCTTGCAATACCCTCTCCTGAGGCAGTCTATGCCAAGGATGCACGGAGCCTGTGGCCCAGTCAAAATGGGGTGCTTCTGCCACTCATTCCCAGTTAGGCTCACTTTGGCCTCCAATACAGTTAACTCTTGGGATCTCCCTGTCACTCCAGAAATACAAATGGGTTCTGCCCCTTCATAGCTTGATGGCATCAGGGTACACTGTGCACCGGTGTCTACAAGAGCCTTATACTCCTGTGGGTCTGATGTGCCAGGCCATCGAATCCACACAGTCCAGTAAACCCAGTTGTCCCTTTCCTCCACCTGGCCGGAGGCAGGGCCCCTCTAGTCCTGGTCACTGTATTCACTACCCACTTCTTGTAAGTATGAATCAGAAGTCCCTTTATTAAGATCAGAAGTAAAGTCAGGTCTTCTACTCTGTCTCGGGAACTGCTCACTGGAGACTGGAGCAGCAGTTTTCCTGGAAGAACCCCCTTTTGTGGTTGTTTTTCCTTGCAACTTATGTACCCATGCCTCTAGGGTCAAGGTAGATTTTTCATCCCACTTCCTCATGTCCTCTCCATGGTCATGCAGGTAAAATCACAGGGTGCCCGGGGTGTGTACCCACGATATCTCCTCCCTCGAGCAGAGGGATGCTTAGTCCTAATGGCTGAGATACTGGTCCGTACAGGTGGGGACCAGGACATATCCTCTTTGAGTTGCTGGACCTCCCGAGACAGTTTCTCCACAGCAGAGACGCAGGCCCGTAGGGAGGAAGAGAGACTTTCTTCATACTGCCGGAGTTGGCCAGTCGATTTATCCACCATTTGATCCTCTCTGTCTTTCCAGGTCGTTATTGCCAATGAGTTTGCATGCAACACTTGTGCACTCCGTACAAAATTCCGCCACATGGGTCTGGTGCATTTGACTTATCTGGATCTTCGGGTAGCTACTTGTTGTTCAGGTCATCATAAATCACTTCCAGCACGCCTAATTCCCTCAGGTACTAGATACCTCTCTCTCCATGGCAGTCCACTTGCCTGGGTGACATATAACATCTTCCTTGAAGGGATACCTTTCCTTCACACCTGACAGGAGTCGCCTCCAGAGGCTGAGGACTTGTGTCCCTTGTCCAATCGCTTTGTCAATGCCCCTTTCCCTAGAAAGGGATCCCAGCTGCTTGGCTTCCCTACCCTCTAATTCCAGGCTACTGGCCCTGTTAACCGAGCATCAGAGCAGGTGACAACGTGCTCGCCTGGATGATGACTGAAATTTTTTTGCATATCTCACAGCTCATTCAAGGATAGGGATCGGGTGGTTACCATCTCATTTATGGGTTCTGCCTCTTCCTCCCCCACTGCACTTGCACTGAAATAGCAAGAACACAGAATCTACTCTGTGAAAAAAATTCAATCCTAAATCCATTTTGATTATTCATATCTCCAAGCTAATCTATGCAGGAGTCTCCAGGAAAATCCCAGAACAGTAATAGAGTAGAAGAAAAATTTCAAACACAGACTTTATGTTAGAATTGGAAATTACTCTAACAAGTAGAAACAGAGAACTTATCCGATATTTGAGAAGCCCTCAGCATGAAAACAGAAAGAAGCACGGCTGCTTCTTTAGTTTGTGTCCAGACTCTCTTTAGTACTCTCCTGGAACATGAATGCAGGTTAAAAAATAAATGCAGATGCTATTTAAATACTATTTAAATGCTCCATAGAACTTTTATCACAAATTTGTGTCTATTAGTCTTTCCTTTTTCACATCATTCAAATTCTAGTTGCCTCAAAGTTTAAAACAAACAAACAAAACCCTAATAATTTTACACCAAAGTAGAAAATGGAAATAAGTGGTTAAGTATTTAATTTAGTAGCATCTTGCAGTATTATTTCTATTCAAAAAAATAAGAAAATGGAAAAATAACAGCACTGGCACAACACGTCAGAAAACAAGGGCACACAAAGTGCAAAGTCTTCTACTGTTATCTGAGAAAAATCTTCAGGCCTGTAAGAACAAGAGTTTGACTATTTCAACTGCCAAAACAGCTGATATGACTAACAGTGAGCACCTGTATTCATGAAAACATTACAGAAAACACACAAATGCTTGAAAGAAAAATCTGCAAATTTCATTTACGTATTTGAACCTCACTAACAATGTAAAAGAATAGTCACTGAGAGAAATTATATCCATTATAAAAATATATTTAAATTCGACTGCATCGTTTCATTTTTTGTTTCCTTCATTTACTGACCAAGTTCTAAAAATTTATGATCCAACTACTAAAGATGCAAGCGTATTTATTTACATTAATAATTAGAACTTAAAAGCTGTTAAAAAATGGGAAGTGAGGGGAAAGATGTGGAAATCCACACTTAATTCCTATTTAGGCCTCATATGAAATTACAGTCCTATTTTGCAATGAAGAATATATTCTGACGTACTAAAATGTGAAACCAAAGTTAAAAAAAAAAACCACGCCAGTTTCATTAGAATGCTAACTAAAATGGCATACAATGAACCCAGATACAAATACTTTTATACTATGCTTTTTCCTTTTTAAGTGATACTGTTAACTGGAAGACCATTTGACTCAAAAAAAAAAAAGAGTACTGAAAAAATTAGAATATGACTTTCAAAATGAAAGCAACTCAAGTGAAACCGCTACAGACTTTGTTGTTGTACAAAAACTCAGCTGGAATTCCTTTAATGAAAATAACTTCACATACCAATTAAAAAAAAAACCACACACACCAAATAAAAAGTATTGTCAACTACTGACATAAACCCAAGTTCCAACCAAAGTGCTAAAGCTGAAACAAATGCACACTAGTACTTTCTAACCATCAGAAATCTTAAATAAATGAGAAATTTCAATGGGACACACTGTGAAACTTTGTGAGCCAGGAGGAGTACAAGAAGCACAGTTTACTAGTCTAATTTAAAAACTTGGCATGGGTAATGGCAGACATTACAATATCCACATTCAAGCACACAAACACTACAAATTACACAAGAACTCAAGCGCAAAACGTTCTGAAGTTCAGAGGAGGAAAAAGGAGAATGACCTATCAAACTACACAAAAGACTTCTTGTGAACTCTGAACTCAAGTTCATCATTGGATGCACTGACTGGTTGTGCTGATACCATTACTTTTTAAGGAATTGAAAACTTTTTGCCTAGAGTTAAAAACTCAAAAGATATTAATGTCCTTATTTCCTAGACAAAAGAGCAAGTTAGACTTAGATGATGCAACTTCCCTAAACCACCAGGAAAAAAAAAATAACCCATGTTATAACCAGAGTTAGAAATAATGCCTCTGCTACTAACCTGGTATTTAACACATTCTTCTATCTTCTCCATTTCTCTACATTAAATTCTCACAAACTCCACTCAGAAATCCATTTTGAAATTAGAAAGCTGTGCATAAATTCCAACAGTCTTGCTTTCCACAGGTTAAGCAACAGATTAATAATTCAGAAACCAAATCCTACTTCCGCCTTCTCAACCCATTTTTAACCAAAAACACATGACTAAACATCACATCTTGTACAAACATATCATATCCAGATTATATTATGTACAACAAGGTGTTACTCAGACAATCCTCACTTTATTTAATTCACTCTCCATAAAATGGAAGGCTTTTGTAGGCCAGGGTAATCCATACCCTATATTCCTATTTCCTACTTTTGAGCAAAAAGGCTTATTTCAATTTAGGACATCATAAACTACTTTTTAGTTACATAAACCAACTCTGCAGTCACAGTGGAAATGCTGAAGTCTGGTAAAGGTGAAGATGTCTAACATCAAGTACTCTGCAATTCGGCTAGGCAAGTAGGGACAAGTCAACTGTCCGCAATACTCATACCAGACAGGTTTTCCTTCTACTAATAAATAGGTATGTAGTCATCATGAAAGTTTTTTCTTCTTCTATGCTGCCCGACACATACAAGCCCCTTTCTTACTGAAATGCCACGTAGTGCAATTAGCTTCCCCATATTGACATTTCACCCACAGTACGTTTCCACAAAATAGCTAGAAGAAAACTAGCTGACTAGAAAAATAAAAAGGGGGGATGGAGGAAAAAACAATTTGTGTGCCTCTTGGTATGCCAATAATGAGTTATAAAACATATTACTGAGGAAAAATAATAACCATTTTATTTCACTGTATGTCCTTTAACTTTCATCTGATTCATCTTACAAGGAATGTAAGCTTTTCTAAGAAGAAAGCTCTGCCTTACAACTGCACAGTGTTTGCCGTGTAAAAATTATTTCAAACTTCATTTTTAATTTCTTGAGTTTCAGATGAATGTGGAAAATAAACACTTTTCTGTTTTTCTATTTTGTTCAATTTCCTTCCTTTTATAATGCCTTGATAAAGTCAGTCAACTCAATCTCGAGAGAGAGTGCTTTAAAGAAATATCCCTGTAAGGAAAGCTCACTTGGCATGGTCTTCCCTGGCCTCAGAAAGCTGTTACACAACTAAAAGAACAGCAGCATTCATTCTGCTGCCTTAAGAGTGTCTTACCTGTCTATACAACACATGTACTAACATGAGCAGACCAAAGAAGCAAACGCAGAAACACTTGTTTAGCTGAACCAATTTTGGCATAACCAATGAGCCTTTATTGTAAATACCTAATATGACCCAACTTAAAAAAAAAAAACACCACACGCACAAAAAAAAAAACCTACATATACACCACCCACAAAACTCTTCAGAGTAAAAGTGATGCCCTTTTTGTAATTCAGAAAGTAAATTACATAGTTTAAAAAGTAATTTGGCAAAGTAGCTTAAGTACTGCAGGACAACAATAAACTACCTCTGAAAGAAGCAAAATTACAGTAGATAAGGTTTTAGACATATGTTATACCGTATAATTCTTACTGACAACAGTAAGTCAGCAGCCTTTACGTATTTCGCATGGTATGAAACAGTTATTTTGACCCAAACCACAGAAAACACAAGCGTCTAAGCAAAATGCAATTGGGCCCAGTATCCTAGGAAGTAATTTCTCCACAGCAGGCTTGGTTTGTGCCATAACCCTGAGCTCAAGTAACATTACTTGAAAGTCATAGTAGTGCTACCGCTACTGTAGCCTGTAACAGTCTACAGCAGCCAGCTACAGGTAACAAGTTCTTCTAAGCCAATTAACAGATGGAAAAATTAAAACATTCAGGGGCAGTGAAGCTCATACTGGGCAAAATTACTGATAGTTTACTGTTAACACTGATATGCCACTGATGTGATATACTTGAACACGTGCATCAACGATAATGATATCTAGATGCCAATTCTGAAAGAATCAAACTGTACAAAAAACTTCAGGACATGGACATGATTAAAGTATTAAGTCCACTTTAGTAACGTTAAGGCATAGACATTTCAAAATAAGTAAACAATGAAGTCAAAGCTACAACCTTGGTTTTTTTAGTGTGTCTGCGATCACCTTATACCACATGCAACTTTGACTTACCTCAGTCCAAGTCATTTAAGACTTCACTTCAGACATGACCTTGCGGCTCATACCGAGATAAAAATTTGTTATACAGCAGGAGCCCTAAAGCTGAAACATTTTGGGATAGAAGATGGCTGCAAGGTACTCTAGACGCTTTATGGAAAGCTGTAATCTTAGTATGTTCTCTCATGCCCAGACCTGAAGAAATCCATCTCTGCTGAATGTTACGAACACGTACAGGCAATCTTTTAACTTGGGCTATTGAGAACATATGGTATTTGTTGCAATATCAAGGTACTATCAGGATCCTAACCTATTATCATCTCTCATTGGTTGTATTTCTACCTCATAGTTCAGAGGAATATGTCAAAATGACACTGACAGAGTGCCTAGACCATAGGACCAACTTTCCCTCTTATTAGGTATAAATCAAAATAAATATAGAAACAATATGAACTCTCCAAAAGAAAACCTGGTACATATGTAAATGACTGTCCAAGGAAGTGTTATGACAGATCAAAGAGTAACAAAGTTACTGTTTACTTTAAGAGATAAGCATGAAAATGTATTTTAAAAGGGTGGGCAGGGTTTAAGTGAAATACTCATTTACTATCATATTTCATGAAAACCATAAATTAGCACAATCTTTTACTTCAAAATTGTTACCACTTTGTTATGCCAATTCTGTCTCTGACTACAAAAACCTACCATAGCAAATATTTTTAGAAAATTAATGACACTTGGAATTAAATGTCAAAATTTGTCAAAGATAACATCAGGTAAACCCAGATTATCATTCTCTTCATCTAGTATAGAAACAGTGAACATTGCCATGGACTTCTTTTTCTTAAAAAAACACACAAACAAAAAAACCCACACACCACACACAAAAACTCAAGTTACTTAAGACATGTCTTTCCAAAGAAGGTAAATCAGAAACCAACAGAATCACTCTAATTTGTGGATACAGCAATTCTCAAAACATTCTGAATTCCAATAATTCTATTCCCGACTATTTTAACAACATGACATACTGTCCACCACACACTCCTGTATCTGTCATGCCCTGCTGTGCAGTGATGATCCATGCCAAAAAAATTGTATTTCAATATGCATGTGGTCAATAACATCCAGCTGTTGCGCTATATTTCATAACATGATCTGTATACATGGAAGTAATTGGTATCTTTAAAAAAAAAATCTACAACAAAATCAGAACATTGAAATGACTTACACAGGTTGTACTGTATTTGCAGTCCAAAGGAGACTAAATAACCCAGAGTACTAAACAAAAACATATCTGTATTGTCTTGATACAACACAATCACCAAGCTGTTTCTTAGGTGTCCATTAAAATCACTGCTAAGTTCTGTTACAGAGGTTTTTGACCACAGCCAAGTTAATTCTGAGGTTTACTATAAATCAGCACATTGAAAAGACAGAAATGAAGTTGCATGTAAATACAGACACTGCACTGATGCACAAACAGTAGCCCAGGTGTGACCTCCTAAATACCGAGTACCCTTTCAGAGCAAGCAGGTACTTCTTGTGTTCAAATAAGTTACCAAGATCTTCCCAATGCTGGTTATGCAGCTTTTCCCACGTTACGTTACCAGAACATCAGATCACCATTTTTAAGTTGTGGGTATTAAAAATGTGGACATTAAGAAAGAAAAAATTTCCTTTTCTTCTTTAGGGGTACATTGAGGCATTCAATACCAAAGCACATCTATAACTTAAGTCAACAGCCTAGAAGAACGGTAATGTAGATTACTTAGAAAAATACACCAACTGAGGAACACAAAAGTTTTGATGGAATAGTTAATTAATGACACAGCAAGACCAAAGCCATTAGCTTAACATATGTAAGATTACCTGCTGATATCACAGATCTTTCCAGCATGCCGGCCTCAGCAAAATTAAATCTTTAGAAATCCAGAAAGTATTATGATATACCCCACAAACACCCACACCTTTAATGCTACTCTCTTGAAGCAGTATCTTTATTAAGTCCATAACATTCTTTCCTTGTGCCTTTGAGATGTATATTAAACTGAACATCTGTCAGTCCTACTTGCACACATATGCCCTAGACAGAGGGGTAAGCACTTCTTCCTAAAAGACAAGCAGGTTTTTCAAACACTTCCACAAGTCTGGACATTATGCATTAATAATGCAAAAAATATCACGTGGCCATATGATTATTTCACTTTATTGTGAAATAAAGTCACAAGATGTAGACTTCCCCACCCGGAGATTAGGACCACCTACCAGACAGACCATTTCTGCAACCAGATGTAGTGCACATATTAATTATTTTTCCTCATTTCAAAGATTTAGATTTGGATTACCTTAAGGGCCTCTCCAGATTTCAATTAATCAGAGAGAAGCAGAGAAGAACAAAAAGGGGACACTGGTCTTGGATCATTCTGGGAGTACATATCTCCTATGAAATCTATAAAAAATGATAAGTCTTCTCTCCTTTGACTGCACACTAAGAACGATCAGGTTCTTCTGCACAGAAAAAACTGCATGAAGAGCAACTCAGGCTCAGGATGTCTATGACAAGTACTAGACCAGTACTTATCTGTAAAACCGACTTTTTTTTTCTTGGTAACAAGCAAGGACATAACTGATCAAGGTCTTTTGGCACTTGATTACAGATGACCCTCCAGGATGTCATAAAAGCAAAAAGAAATAGCAGCAATGAAAGACAACAGACTTGAAGACTGAGTCGAAACCTGTTTTTAAGCCTCCTGTACGGGACACAAGGAAGAAAGACGAATATATACAAAAAGAATAAAAATGCTGCATATTCAGAAATTCTGCTCTGAAGGGTAACATCATCTTCATTATTGTGCTTCCCACCCCCTCCAAGTTTTTGCCAAAGGTCCAGTCCCAAAAGTAATGCATGCCTTTAGATACACCTAGTTTGTAAGAAAATTGGTGTATCTGAAATAATTCTCCTATACGCAACATTACCCTTTCAGTTTATGAACACTGGGTTTGCATTTTTCTAAACAATAGAAAATTACTTTCTTGGGAACAGTTTTAAATCTACTACCCCCACCAAAAAGTGCCTTAGGCTCAGCATTACAGAAGTTCAACATTTAGCAACTTAAATCACGCTGGGAACAACAAAAAACACCTTTCATCTACAGCATATGCAGAGAAGTTGGTAGAATCTGTTAAGTTTTAGAAGAACTGTTACTTGTTTGCCAATTTATTTAGTTCTTTGTCATAATGCTGTATGCCATAAATCCCTAGCTCAGGTCTGAAGTTCTAGACCTATTCTACCTCCAACAAGACCTTTTTGATGCCTCTGATGGAGAACAGGGAGGCAGTACTTTATCTTGCCTTGGCTCCTTATTTTAAGTTGCTTTGTAAAATACCCTTGAGAAGAAGATATCTGTAAATAAACAACTGCAAACACGAAGGAACCTGCTGCGGGACCTTTCACTGAAGCCATTATCTTTCCATAGTACAAAATAAAAGCCAATACTCAGTGACGAAAGTGGAATAACTCAGTAGATACAAAAACTGGAAACATTCCTAGTGATGGGGGAAAAACTCAGAAGCATTAAGTCTAGCAAGTGAAAAAGAATGTATATCAGCATACTGTGACATAATGAAAAGCAAAATGAAGTTCTGTAATAAATACATAAATGAATAAATAACCACAATAAGACACAAAGAAAAAAACTCTTATAAGCAATTTATGGCTCCTACACCAAGGATTCCATTTCTAACATCACTTTTTCACATACGCTGCACAATACTGATGGCAACTACAACAATCACAAATGCATGGAATAAAAAGAGTCTATTAGACATGTAGTGCATACTATGGAAACATTTAAAAACTCACAAGCTAGAAATTTAAGTCACTATATGAAAACAGGTTTTGCTTCTGGAACTATTAGCTCCATTTCCATTTAAAAAGGAAACAAACTGACAAACCAAACCCTTAAAAGCTGCTCTTCAGAACAGAACTCTAAAAAGATTTGAAAAAGAAGCTCCAATTATCATTCCACATTAAGCAGCCATGCCAATAAAGTAGGCATAGCCCTTCTCCCACACACCTTCTTACTCCACTTGTTTCCATCACAGTGGTGACAGTACAGTTGCCCATTGCATCACACAGTGATCAAGCTGAAGAACCAACCAGTTGTGAAACAAGTGGTAAAAGCTGGGGGAGGAGGGGCTGTATTTTTCTGGCAGATCACTTCCCTGATCCATTTCACTGTGCAGCCGCACAAACAGCTGGACTAGCAAAACAAACAGGATAATATAAGGATACAAATAACCAGTATGTACTCAAGACATCATCACCACCGAAGAAATGTGTTTGGACTTGCAACCTAAATGAAAACCATTCACTTAAAAAGGTACTTATAGATTTTGTTCTGTTCAATAAAAAAATTAGCTAACCAGTTGAGCAAACACAGGACAGAATACAGTTGAAGCCACTGCCCTCTAAAACAGAACAAAAGTCAACATTAGAACCAAAAACCACACAATGTTCACATGGGGGGGGGGTGGGAGGAAATCTTATTCCATACTTATTTTCTATACCAATCTAAAATTACCACCAGGTTTTTTTGGCTGGGAGGTTTTTGTTTATTTTTAAACTATGTGCCTTTTCCCTTTGTCCAGTATTCACTATTACAACAGTAGTAACTTTCTGTGCAATTCCAGGCAAAGGTTAAATGACACCAGCTTAAACAGGTTTGTTTCCTAAGCAATTTATTCACCTCAGAAAGACAAGGTGGACTTCTATTCCCTCTACGTGAACAGTCAGTGAATCGATGCTTTGAGTTCTCTCACAGAAGCCTCGCCTTCTCTGCATACTAAGCCAATACAGAAGGCCATTATTTATTGTTCTCATAATTAGTCAAGATTTGTTTTTTTTTTTAGTGCTGAAAATCACTTTACTAAACATGCATCACATCCTTCTTATGTGTTTTAGAAAGGTAAATGATAAAATCCCTGCCTGTTTCATCAGTTTTCAAACCACTTCCAGGTGGTTTGTTGATTGTCCAGGAACAATCAGTTCTCTAGAAGTCACTCATTTTTACACTCAGATCACAATATAGTACAACTTCTGTCTATTATCTATACCAAGACGACTGCATTTTCACAATTTATTTTACTGTAAACATTACTCATACACATACATGTTTGTAGACACAAATACAGTTGGACAGCTGGCTCCTTTTAACTCACTGTACTATAACTATACTAAGACAGTATATTCATAACACTTACTCAGTATAAGCTGACATAGCCACAAAAAGAAAACTATTTTCATCCTTTTCCCCCATCTCGCAATGCTTTCTTCCCTTGTGTTGGTAAGAATTAGGTGAACTGGAAATTCAGTTGGGGAATTCCATTAAAAAGAAATCCAGTCCCAAAATGTTGGTATTAACCTCAATCAATTCCCTGATTTGATTCATCACACAAGAGTTTGTTTCACATAAAGGAGAGGAAGCACAAGAAATAAGCCACTCTGCGTAAAAGAAGGAGAAGATGTTTCTTTTAGCAGTAGTACTACCTTATGCCAGCTTAACATGTTTCTCAAATGACTGCCAAAGCTGTATCACCTGCCACTGCTAAAGCAGAATAAAAACAACTCATACCTCAATAGTTTATGAAACCTATCATCACAGTCAAGATGAAATCAAAGATACTTGTACATTGTACAAAGCATTTCGTGTAGTTCCTGAAAAACTCTTTCACGCTTTTTTTTATTTTCCTAATTAGTATTTTTAGAGTCCTGTCTGATTGCCTCCCTCACTTAGATCAACAGACAAAGCCACAACATTCACTTCTCAAGTTACATTTAAATAATTTCAAAATGCTTATGCGCAGTATGAATGGCACCCTCTTCAAAGTTTTTAATGAAGTTTTAAAAAAATCTTTATAATGCTGTTAACTAAACATTCAAGTGTGCTTAGTTACATTATTTGTCAAAACTTTGCAGACAATCAAGATACGTATACACGTATTTTTAAAAACTTGACATTAGAGAAATGTGCCTGTTTGTAAGTTAATGCCTCCCTCGCATGATTTAGTGACTGTATAGTCATTTTATATAGCATTAAAAATGCTTCTGCTTTGTTATAGCGCATAGTACTTCTGTTTTGCAGAAGAGTAATCTATCGAATAAAGATGAACAATCCATTGATGATCTGCAGATTACCGTGAAGTCAAGCATTTACATTCTTAAACAGTGGACAGTTCTAAGGGAAAGGTCCGCCAGTACCAAGACAGCCTGTAACCTTTCTCCCTTCCCCACTGCCAAAGCATCACTTCTTTAAAGCCTGAATCAAAATTTCTATTAACCACTCAAGTAAGGAATTTAAGCAGCATCTACTAGGAGCTATACCGACAAAGAAACTTACGTCAAGGTCTTAAATAGAAGCAGATATAAGAATTAAACAATTTCTAATCCCATAAATGAAATTTTATTAACTTTTAAAAATAACTCCAAATAAATCAAATCACTAATGTGAGGCAACTTAGATGTGGCCTCAACTCTCCTCCTTTTTTCAGGTGTCTGTTTTGAATAATTTTAGTGATCTATACTGTTCAGCCTGTTCTAGCAACAAAAATGAGTCAGGAACATGGGTCAGGGTATCTCCAGCTTAGTTTTTGTTCCTTCCACACACATTTCACACTTACTCTGACTCACACCCTTCATATAGTCCTGTTCACAGTGTCACTCTGTGCCCACGCATCTCTTCTCAAATCATCTCCATTTAATTCTGCACAATACCACTGCATCACACCTTCCCTTTACTCCAGCAGACTTAAAGTGTACTCATTCTTCTAAATTTGATCTCCAGTTTGATCTTTGTTACAAAACTCATACTCTAATAGTAAGAACCAATACATCACTTAAGTGATGTTCCACTTAAACTTGAGAGAGCTTTTACTGTTGGAATTTTTTAAAATTTTTTTTTCACTGAAAGAGAGAAGACAGTAAACATTTGAGAAATAGCAATAGAACAAGCTTTACTTACCTTGAAAATACCAACCCAGTCTTTCTGATGAGGATGGATAAACTGGGTCAGAGTGTAGTGACATTCAAGGTGTGTGTTCGGAAGGTAACTTTTTGCCACATTTTGAAAAATCACATGTGCAAAATTGGAAGTCTGCAAAGTGTTAGCTGAAGACGGAACTTCTTGAAAGGATGACATGATTGATCTGTAACAAAATTGTAGAAGTTGCTACTTCAATATAGTGGAAAAATGAGTTAACTTAAAAAAATTAATCTATTTGAAATATACAAATAGAGAAACCCAACAATTAGTTCCTCTGTTCTGAAAACAGATAGCTATAGACCAAGTCGACAAAGTGCACTGCCTCAGCATCACTCCAAAACAATCATCTCTCAGAATAAAAGGGCAGCCATTTCAGCGATGACATCAAGATGGAGAGAAAGCATTGCTTAGCTGAATGCCCCCAGTATTGTATCTCAGACACAGTGGCAGAAGTGGGAAATAAAAGCGGTGGTGTGAAAACAAAGCAGGGTTCTAACTTAATGAAATATTCTTAATGGTTCTGGATGTGGCAGTGAAGGAGAATCAAAGCTCTGTAGTTTCTCTACTTCAAACTTTTCTCTGAATCTGTACTGCTCAGTGCTTTTCTTCCCCTCTTAGTAAAAGTAACAAACTCCTATTTTAAGATATTTTTAAAAACCAAGAAAGTTTATCTAAACAGAACGGTTTTGTTTGCGGGTTGGTTTTTTTTTTTCCTTCTTCTTCAAAAGAGTTCTCTTGCCTCTGTTTAGCAGTCTGTTGGGCATCTTTTACTGTTCTCACTGTAACACATATGCTCCCAGCCCTGCACACTTAGCTTCATTACCATAAACAATGGACTTCATTGATAGTGGGAACATTTAGGTACGCATGCAGTTTGATGGATTAACACTACTCAGTTGGACTGCAAAAGCTTTTAATCATGCGTTCCATTCACCACCTCATTCAGGATACATAGTGCTAAAAATTACAGCAATGCAAGATGCTTCACAAGCAGAAGAAGAATGTCCCTTCCTCAGATTCGGCAATATGTGCCAAAAATATAAGATGGGCAACGGAGACGTTTCAAGTGTTTGATTTCAACATACAATCACAAGTTTGTCAAAACATTTGATATTAGGAGGATTGGGGCCTTATATATTTAACACATGTCTAGAAAGATGAGCCATCCTATTCTTGCAATTGCTATTAAAAGTAATTTTGTACTGACCAAGCAAATTCACACCTTGAATGAGGTAACCGCCAAGTCTGTGACATAATATATTACTTTCATTGAAGATACATGTGGAAACCAATCCCAAAAAGGGATGGGCCACTGCAAGTCTCCAGAAGTTCAAAGATTAAAGGCTGCCTGTGTATTTCCTACAGCCTTTTAAAATTTCTTTTCACCAGTTAAAAAATAAGTAGCAAAGAGCTCATGTTTTCTGAAATAAAACGCACTGTAAAGTAAACAGGTATTCATCATTCAAAACAAGCAAAAGGTAAAGAGGGATTTTTTTTAGGTTTAAGCCCTCAAAGTTTTAAGCTTATTACTGCCCAATTTAGTGCACATGAAGTACACATGGGCAGCTATGACATTATTTTGATGTATCAGATGTTAAATAAAAAGCAGTTTTGTACCCTGAACAACTCATGTAATAAGATAAAATGCCAAGCTTGTGAAGATTAACAGATATAAAGGACAAAACCAAGAACTTCCACAAGCAAGAAACTGAGTAAAGATCAAAAGACAGCTTTTGAGAGACAATAGGGTACACCTAAATCTTATCTGTTATCTAGCTTTGGAGTCCAAAAAAGAGTAGGAAATTTTACAGCGTAATAAAACCCTGAAAACTCCCACACCTCTCAAAACAGAGGATTCCATTTAAGACATCTCTCAAATCCACTCTGAACTATAAATGATATGAAACAGCAGTTTCTACAATTCTAAAAGAAATAGAATACCCTTAAATTTTTTTCGAGTGCAACAAATGAAGTCATTTTCAGTAATTCAGTAGTACCTGAAGCCAAATAATATTGACATGAAACAGACTGTTTCAGTTTTCATTACACGTGGTAAGTACAAAAAGAGTAAACAAAACATTAATAACAAAAACAATTGAATTTAACTTTTTTTAAAATAAGTCTATTTTAAAAACTGGATAGTTTATTCTAAGCACATATTACAAAAAAAAAAAAAACCACCACACACAAAAAAAACCCACCAAAAAAAAAAAAACCCAAACATTCATTTCTGCACACTGGCTGCCAGCTACCACAGCTGAGTACTAGCCTTAGTGAAACCAGTAAAGGGAGGCTGGTTTCCAAGCCCAAAGCAGAACTATTTACAAATCTGAACTTGTGCAGACCAGCAGAGTCATCTGGGATTACTGTTCCCCAGCAGGAAAATCCCCGGAGCTTAGGTGAAGCTGAGATCTCCTTACAGTTCATGGATAGTTTAGGGGGTACTGGGTGCTTGCTTACCTAGCTCACCGCTACCGGTTGGGAAAGAGGGGAGGAGGTGGAGGCGGAGAAGGAGGAAGAGCTACGCTTAGGCTTCGTTACTGACATGACAAGCGATTCCCTCGGGGAGGCCGAACGACGCGTTTGGTTTTACGAAAAGGACGGAAGGAGGAAAACCTCGTCAGGCAGGAAAAACAAAGGCAGGACGAGCCGCACCGCCCCAGCCAGCTCCTCCCGGAGCTCTCCACCTGCCGTCCCGGCGGCACCGGCACGGGGCGCACCTGACTACCCCGGCCCCTACCTGCCCTGCCTTCCCCCACTCCCTGCCGCCTCCCGCCCCTTCCCACCCCCCCGCTCCGCCACCGGCCGGCGCGGCCTCACCTGCCCGCCGCGGATCACCTTTGTCCCGGGCCTTCGCGACGCACTCGCCGCCGCGGCGGGGGAGGAGAGCCCCGCCACCTCCCATAGCACGGCCGCCCGGGCGCCGCGCCCCCCGCTACGGCCGCCGCTCCCTGCTTTCTCCCCTCACGACTACGACCGGCCCAAGACAGCTGGGGGGGCCGGCTTCCCAGTGGCGCAGAACCGAGGCCCGCGGCCTAACGGCCCCACCCGTCCCAGCGGCTGCCAGAGGCCGGCAGCAAAGAAGGCGTCAGACCTGCCCGTCCCCCCAGCCAGACCCGGGAGGGCCCCTTACCTAGACAGGCGCGGAGGGCGCCGGGGACATCAACATGGGGCCTCCGCCATCAGCGCCTCACAGCCCCGCCCGCCCGCGTCACTTCCAGCCCCGGCCCTGCCCGCGAGGGGGCGGGACGCCGGCGGGGAACCGGCTGGAGCCGGAGCCGGAGGCGGCGTTGGCCGGGGGGTCCGGCTAGTCCGGCCCGGCCCCGCCCCGCCCCGCCCCGCGTGAGGCCCCTCAGGCCTTCGCGCCCTCAACAGACACACGCCGTCGGGGGGGCGAGAGGGCTGGGCCGGGGCCGTGTTCTCAGCGTGTGCAGGGCCGTGCAGCTGTTACCTTCATAAAGGGCACCTGCCACAGCTCCCTCCCTTCATGTTCGTGATTACAACATTACCTCTATAATACTCACATTACCTCTGTAATACTCGCATACCCTAATTTAATCATCTCCTCCTCTGTCCCACTTCCAAAACACAGGCGTACTTGCACCTCGTAAGTCGCCGCCATTAACCTCCCAGCCTTTGCAGGTCTTCCCAAGCCGACGGAGGGGTGAGGGAAGAGTGGCAGTAAATGCTTACACACAGTTCTCCTGCTTGCGTACATTGGCGGATCTCCATGAAAGTGCATTACCTCATAAATAACACTGACTCTATTTGATTTTCATCCAAAATCGAGTCATAGATCATTTACCAGAGTAACAGGGCTGAGTAACAACGAACAGCGCTGAGTAACCATCATTGGTATGCGGGACTTCTCCCAGTGCGCCCAGCGTTGGTTGCTATCACAAACTGTCTTCATGCTCACCTTTACCTCTTTGCTCTGCTACTGTTTCTTGCATGTTTTAATATGTATTCTCAACAAACAGGCTATGTGGAGAGACATAATATTATTATTAGAATTAATATTATATTATAGAATATTATAGAATTAATTATTAGAATTATTGACTTAGGTTTTTGACAAGTTCACCAGCTTTTTCATGGTCAGTCCTAATAGAAATGAAACTAAGCTGGAGCATAGAAACTGCCCTTTTAAGTAATTAAGGTTATTCATTTTACTTGCTTCTGTTTTGCGCTTCTTGTTTCTGAAAGTAATCTTATGTCTTCAGGTGTATCACAGGTTACTAAGTAATCCTTTGACTTGTATACATAATTAATAATCTGTTATATCATCCATATATTCCATTTTCCCTGGAAAGCAATAAATTCCCTGCATTGTACTAATAGATTGTTTCAGAAGACACGAGAAGTATATGTGCAGCACTTTCTCCTTTAAGATCAGATCAATTTTTGTAGTGGAAAATGAAACTGGTCCGTTAATCAGAAAAGCAATAAATACTTCTAAGGAGGTTGGGAGAGCTATTTCTTCTTATCTCTGTCCTCCATTTTTTCTCCTCACTGCTCTTTGCTCTGTACGACCTGATAAAGGGCTGTCGTAAGAGTCACAAGACACTGTTCTCATGTGGGCTTGGGAAGAACTTCAGGTTTACAGTCATTAGCTGGGGTGTATCAAAGTTGCTGAGACTAACAGTTTTGCTTTCATTTAACACCGTTATAATGCTGGTTTATGGGAATATAATGGGAAGTTTGAAATAAAGGTGTTCTTTGGCAGCTAACATAGTTTTTACAGTGAATGCTTGGAAAAAACTCTGTTTCCTAATTAAAAAACAAATTATCCCCAATTCTGAGTTTTTTAAGAAACTTGAGGTATTTCTGTGCTCAGTTCATAACTGTTCATTCAGTCAAAAGAGTTAGTCATGGTTTAGTCATAATTCAGTATTAAGTTATTATTTCTATTGCTAAATGCATATGTAAGAGGTAAAACAAACTACATATGCCGGTTGTCATATGTACAGTGTAAATATTAGGTCAAATAAATCAAAAATAATCTTTTCGTGTACTTATATTCACAATTTTCAGGAAAAAATATATTTTTAAACTCTATATCTTAACCACATATGTATAGTAGTTATAATATATATAAAATATAAAAATATTTCTTCAATTATTCAAATTAAGAACATTTCTTACTGAAATAAATGTATGATTTAATAAGTGTTCTCATGTGTGTATTTGTATCCTAAGTTTAGATGCCAATCATATCCCTCCAGAATTTACAGCTATTCTACAGAAAGACGGTGCAGAACCTTTTCTGATTTTGTTATTGCCCCTTTGAGAAATAAAGGACTTGACCCAAATGGACAAGTTGTGCACTGTGATCCCAGGTTCAACAATCAATATGCTTGTACTGGTACAAACAAAGATTTGGATCAAGAAAAATGTGATTGGAACTGGTGAAACTTGCACTTGCTCAAGAATTAATGGTTGAGTGCCTTAACCAGTCTGAATGTTCTAGGCAGGGATCATGAGATACTATCTCCTGAAATTCATCCATGTGATACAAACCTTTTGGAAAACTTGCTCTTGAGTAAAAAAAAAAACCACTATTTTTCTATTTTTGCCTACATTCTCCGCAAAATATTTAAAATTGTAAAATAAAAAAGAAGTTTGATCAGCATTTCTAGTGAATCCCTAGTCTTGTGAGACTCTCTAACACCAATGCACTAATTCAATTAGAAAAGCTTATTACAGGTATGATGGCAATAATCCCATCTCGTTCTGACTTGATTTTCACCTTTCCAACCCCACTGATTTCAGTAACAGGAAATCGTTTCCATTCCAGCCAGTGTTTTACAACAAATGGTATACTTTTCATGCATACCAGAATTGTACTCTAAGCATGTAGAATCAGTGTTTAGCCAATATTTGGGTGTTTTTTAAGAAAAAAATGGTGAACATCAAATATCTTTTTGATGCAATTCTCCCTATATATGTCATACAATCAGGACTATGGAGGTTGGAAGGGACCTCCAGAGCATGTTGCTCAGGGCCTTTCCCGGCCACGTTTTGAATGTCTCCAAGGATTGAGATTCCACCATCATTTAGAGGACCTCCTCCAGTGGTTGAAAACACTCATTGTAAAAGTTTCTTTATATCAAATTGGAATTTCCCATGTTCCAGTTTTGTCTCTTGCCTCTTGTCCTTTCACTGCGCACCTCTGAAAAGAGTTCGGTTCCATCTTTTCTACACCCTCTGCTTTGCTGGTTGTAGATAGCAATAGGGTCTCCCTGTGGCCTTCTCTTCTTAAGGCTGAAAAAAATCAGTTCTCTCTCTTTTTCTGTGTATCTGTACAATTCCCAAAGAATGTATGTCTCATTTTGTTGGCTAAAAATATTTCACCAGGATATTTATTTGGAAATAAAAAGCTGGCAGAACCCTTTTCTTAGTGTCTCAATTTCTTAAGTGCATAAATATGAGGACAAATATACAATGGCAAATTAAGATTGTGGTTTTGATCAAAACATTAAATAAGGTAAAAATGTATGTGAATGCAGTAACTGGATTTGAACATTACCAGATTCAAAAGAAGTTTGAAATTCAGTCTGGGACATAAAAATCCCTCTGGTTTGTAATTATACTGAGACTTTCTTTGCCAGGATGAGACTAGTCCCTCTTCAGGCACAAGATGAACGAGGAATAAAAACTGTAAGCAGCTAACCAGAATTGCCAAAGGAAGTGTGGGGCAATTACGGACTCTTGGGGAACAGAGCTGAGCATGTTTGGAAAACATTTAGTATTTTCATAACTACGCTATCTTTTTAAACCTCTGAGCTCCTGTAGCAATTTATAGCCTTGAAATTAGAAATGGGTCCCCATCACATCTGTTTAACTTTGGGTATATTTGAACTTTTGTTCAGATCCAGAGCCTAACATTTTTTCTGTTTACTTTCTGTGTTACAGCCTGAACCAAAGCCATGATGAGTTTTGGATCCAGCCCTGAATTCTTCCCTTGAGGCCCATCTTTGCTTTGTATGAGTGACAGAAACATTATATATTTCCAGTTTTTATTACCAGAGAAAGGTACTTTATGCTGTAGATATTCAGTCTATTGGCGTGACATGATGATATTGATGAAGTGTGGTAAGGAAACGCTTCGGTTCTAATGATTTGATTTCGTTTTGGTTTGACTCCTATTTCAACACTCCCAACTTTTAAAAGTATGGGCCATGTGAGATGTAAAATATATATATCGATGTCACTAATCGGAAGCTCTTTCTGGTCACGTTGTAAAGCACACTTAATCAACTTCTTTAAGATCATGTTACAGAAAGCTATTAACTATACTCTTAAAACAGTTAAATAGTTATAAATAATGTTTTATATTATGGCTGACAACACTGAATTGCCCAGCATTTAAGGAAATCTAATCACAGGGCATGCAGACTTTGCCTTCCAGTAAGATGGCGTGGCAAAACTTTGGAACATATTAGAAATCACATACTATTGCTAACATTTCCTATTAGAGAGAAAGAGTCTCTCTGTACATTTTGGATTTCTTTTCCAACACTTAATTGCAGCTGATGAAGAAAAGCTATTCAAAAGCTGCCAGGATTTTTAAATCTGTATGAGTGACATTGATGAAATTTGTGGGTTTTCCCAAAAGAGTATAGGTGAGAGCAGACATGTAAATTTTGTATGTGTGTGCATGTACGTGTGACAGAGAGAGGAGAGAGCAAGAGCTTACTCCTAAGGTGTGAGACTTGGCAGCGCTGCACTGTACAATGGGCACAAGAAACCACATGTCTGTAAATGACCGCATTTGAATTGCTGTTATTTCACTGTTGGGTTACTGTATTGTTAAAGTGAAAAGGAATGTTTTTAATACATGCAAATAATGAATTAAATGCTTGCACATACTGAGGCTTTACTCTCTGGTGTGTAATTAATATATGTGCACTGGAGACCCAGGTCTGGGGGAGTGTTTCATTTCTTATTTATGATGTTTGCAAGGTTTTTTTTTCCTTCTAGCATACCTCTTACTGGCATGCACAGAACTGCATGTAAATGACCACTGAGTAGGTGTCACTTAAATCTTAGCAGATATAGAACAGGTAAATACCTTTGTTTTGTATGGTTTGGTACATTTACTGCTTCTGCCAGCCTTTTATCTTTGCTATCTGAAAGTAATAGGAAGCTCCCAAATGACCAACATTTTGTTTTCAGAGGCAGGAAAACTGCATGTGGCAGGAAACAAACAAGCAAGCAATGAGATTTCAAAGTTCTTGTACCTCAGGGCACAGCGCTTTACCCGGAGGGACTGAAAGTAGAAAGACACTTTCCACAGCTACCTACAGCGTGCTTCTTGTATCCCCTTCTGGGTCCCCCTCCAGCCCCCTGGCTGCCACCGCTGACAGAGCACAGAAGTGTCTGTATACTGTGTCTGCAAGAAGCTTGGCAGCTTTCCTGTTTTCTCATAATGGTATATATTTTTCTCAAAGGATCTAAAGATGTCTGAGTCCTCATACTAATGCTGTCTCCTGCTCCCCTATGCTGGCTCTAGCAGTTCTGGCGTCTCCACCGCTTTACTAGTTTTTTTCACTCCTTGGCTCCCTGAGCAGCTGCATCTGTTGCATCGTGTGCTGGAACCGCGAAGCTTGGTGCTGCTCCACAACTCCCTGCTGAGGCCGGTACCACCCGACTGATGCAGGAGTTCATGCTCACGCTTGACTCAGCACGGAGGAGAAGGGCTGTCAGGTCACGCAGTGCACTTGTGACAGGTTGTGCCTGGCCTGGGACTTAAGACAGAGAGTGACTCACACTGCTTTTCCCCATAGCCCCACATTCAGCTTGGAGAGGGGTCTAAACCTCCTGTGTTGCTATTTGTATGGAAAAATTCACAGTCAACAGATCTTGAGTCGAGGTTCTCACTTTCTCGTACTGCTGGAGTTCTGAAATTCCTACATTATGAATTCTTAAATTCTATGCAAAAATAATAACCGGATGGTTACATACATTACATACAAAGCAATTACTAGGAAGCACAGTGCTAAAATTAAAATTTGTCTTTAATGCATCCCTCTGATTATATTTTATTCTATTGTGTCCATTAACATTGTACAAAGTAGAATGTTGGATTTGCTGTGCAAATTTACATACAGAAAGTAACGCAGTCTTTCTGATTTTATCTGATCAGCACCACTTAGAAATGCAAACTATATTTTTACCACACATAAGCTATCTTTTTTTTTTAAACTTTCATACCTTTTCTTATTTCACAAATTAATTTCCTTGTATAAGGAATATTTTAAAAAGGCAGAATACTGCTGTGCTTACATTTCCACAACTTTCTACAAAAAAACCCCACATTTAATAAGTGGCTCTTCCTTTTGCTAATAAGTATTTTACATTATAATGTAGCAAAGTTAGCAATATTGTCCAAAGTGTGGTTGCGTGTTGTTGTGTTGTGGGAACTGGAATCTTTCAATCAAAATATAATTTACATTATTAATATGGGTAACAACTCTTATTCTTTTAAAAACATAGTAATGTCACAGCCATGACATACGGCTTTAGTTCACTGCATGACAAAGGATCTGTTGGGCCTGTGACAAGTGTTTGTACACAAACACCGTGGTTAGAATCTGTTTTTACGGTGTGTATTTCAGTTATCTTTACTGGGATATGTCAGCGGGCAGCATTTGGTCTGTATATCTGCATATTTTGAATATACCATGTTTGTGCTGAAGGAGACCTTTTAAGGCTTTAGAAACTGCCTGCTTAAATGTTACCACTGAGACCTGACTGAGCTTGTCAACAGTATCTGTAACTAACACTGCCTGTAAGTAGTGCAGCTTTTCCTTAAAATTGGGTGATAGAGGTGTATGAGCCTGAAAAACACCACGTTATCTTAACAGTTTTTGAGAACTTTACCCATAATAAATCGCACATTGATACATACATATTTCTTTTAGCATTCCCAGAATCCAAGCATTTTTCTTGCTATTAGAAGAGATGCCAAAAGCAAAGTCAATCTGTAGTTCTCTCCCTCCTTCCCAGACCTTTGTTGAGTTGTGGTCCCCATTCTGCTGCCATTAGTCAAGGGAGAGTTCATTGGCTGAATATTCTTCCTAGTCCTCTTCTAAATTAAAATACAGTTAGCCTTAGTTTTTTGTTGTATTAATCACAGGGTTGCCAGGGCCAAATCAGCTCATTCGTCAATGGGAATTTGCACAAGCTTCCAAGTGGGATGAATTTTTTCCCCACAAAAGAGCAGATCTTAGGAATCGCACCCATTGGATGTCTAACATCATCCTGATTTGCCATTTACATATTGCTTTTTGATCATTTTACACTCAATATTTCACTTAGAAATCTTCCGTATCTCAACTGTACTTGGCCCTCGGTATTATTAGGTAGCACAAAATATACTCCGTGATGGTATGAAAGTTATTTCCAATAGGACTTATGAAGAACAGCTGAGCAAGTACGACCTCCTGACCTCAAAGTGTTTGTTTACTGGGAACTATATTCCAGTTCTCTACATTTAATCTGTCTTGGACCAGGCTGACATTCCCCTGCTAGATTTACTGTATCTGTAGAGGCTACTACAAACACAACATTGTCACTGCTTATCTAACAAAATGATAATCGGATTATATTATTCTAGTGATAATGATACATTTATGTACATTTTTAATAGTAACAAACCAAAGTTTGATTTCATGTTCAGTGAAGATAATGTGTTACTGTGAGGAAAAATAAACCATTCAAAAAGTATTTTTTTTCAAACAAATCTGTCATGGAAAATATTTTCTATTCCATCTTATTTGTAAATCCAAGCTTCAGTTTGTGTACATGAGCAGGCATACTATGTCAGTTTTACAGAAATAATAATAATGAGGAAGTCTGACTCAGAAAACTCTGGTTTTCCTAAATCAACAACTCTGGATTTTGGAAGCTTGTCATGGTTTTTCTTGTGTATCTTTTCCTAGAAGTTGTCAGACATCAAAAGGCAGGCACAACAGACCGGAATTGCATTTCAATTATATTTAGTTATATGCAAGGTGTCCACAGTAAATTAATTTGTTATTAGTGATGATGATATTAGGAGTAGTATTAGTATTAGTTTTAGTATTAGTATTAGTATTATATTTAGTAGTAGTTGTAGTAATAGTAGTAGTAGGTTTTAAATCACAGCCAAGTTTTAGTTTAGTACTGTGTGTTTTAAGAGGAGACTCTTAAATATATTTCTCAACTAGATTTAACTGGTTACTTTTAGTATAATCAACATCTCTCTGTGTAATGTATGCTCTTATTTTATCTCCCAGCTGAGACAACAAAAATCAAATGCCTTTTTAACTTCAGTAAGTTGTACATTAACAAAAGGTTTGCCTTTTCTTATTTTAGGAAAACAAATTATTGCATCTTTCCCTTTTTTTTCCTTTTTTTTTTTTTTTTGGTAGAGCTCTGACACTATAATGCTGATCTTTACCAAATGATCCTATTGTTTTGGTGACCAACACCCTAGTGACTTTGCTCTACTAGCGCAGATCACAATTAGCACAGATGAAGCATGGATCATTTTTTATGAACAAGCAGCATATTCCTTCTAAAAAGTATTGTTATCTGATAGTTTCTTCTGCAATTTTTCACTGCAGGTGATTATTACTTTTCTTAAGTGGTGTTACTTAAAAGTAACCTATGAAAACAGTCTGCATTACGGAAATGCATTAATTTATAACAGAGATTTAAAACAAAATTAATAATAAACAAGCTATTCCATAGGTATGCATGCTACATGGTGAAATTATAGTGCTAGTCTTAAACTAAATGCGTGGTTTGTATTTAGAACTCTTAAATGTTACATGAAGTGTAGTCATCTTAAATTTTCAATATGGCAGAATG
This sequence comes from Calonectris borealis, assembly GCF_964195595.1. Classification (NCBI taxonomy): domain Eukaryota; kingdom Metazoa; phylum Chordata; class Aves; order Procellariiformes; family Procellariidae; genus Calonectris; species Calonectris borealis. The sequence continues at coordinate 133,396,502 of NC_134313.1, forward strand.
GAGATTTGTTAAAGATTCTGCAACTAATTGCCTCATGTCGGTATACATTCAAAATCTTTTTATTACAAATTCCGTTCAAAAATCTTTCAACGGACAAGACAGTCTAGGTGATGCAGGCAATACAGACAATACAGGACCACAATAATGGCAGTAGTTTTCTCTTTGTGTGGAATAGAGGAGATATGTTGATCCACATTGATTTGTATGCTATTCTTGTAAAAGTCTTCTCTGTTCTTTTGCACATAACATTGATGTTTCCTATATCCTCTATATAGCTAAAATTCCAAAGGAATTAAATTTATTATTAATTGCATGGACAAAACATATAAAATTGAGTCCAAATTTTGCAACCAAGTATAGAAAATACTTTTCTTTTTTGTTGAATTATATTACTTAAGTAACAGTGTCTCTTTGTCAAAAGTTAATTAATTGCTGTCTTGATCTGCAGTAGGTTATGTTCCTGGGTACTAATTCTTCTAGCAAGCCAGTGATGAGGAATTCCCCCTGTTACACCTTACTCCTCTGGGGACCTTATGTTGCTTCCTCTAAAATCAGGAAAAAATTCCTAAGAATGTCAATAGGAGCAAGATCACCTCCCATTTTGGCAAAGCCAAGACTTTGCTCAGGAGCATGCCACACAAAGAAAATGTTTCTGAAGCAATGTGCTTTACACTTTTGTGTAAGAAAACCCAAGGACTGAGTTAGTGCTAGGATTCCTCTTTCTATCTCATAAGGAGATTAGTTCAGGATTTTATCAGAGTAATGTGAGGTTGATGCTTTTAGACTGATGTACATATATTGGTTGGAAAAAATGTAACTATTTTTTCTGTGTTTTATATGCGTGCATCTTTTCCTGGGCAACAATTACCTCATCCTTACTTGGGCCCTGTAAGTTTGAGATCAACTTACCATGTAGCCTTTCCACATTGCTTTTCCATGTTGCCCTACCATGTTCATTTTCTCTTCCTATGTCAGTACCCCGTAACTGGCAGAAGGGCATTGAGTGACTGTTTTGTGTAATTCCCACACCAATCAGTATGTTCTGTATGTAATGTGTTGCAGGTAGAAGTCAAAATAAAATGACCATGACTGATACCAAATATTTATCATATGTAGCAATATTTCTTTTGGAATTTGTTTCCTTCTTCAGCTGCTTTTGCAAAAGCTGTTCATTTAAATCTGAACCAAAGTAATCCTCCTCTTTGCATTTCTATGTCATTGACAGATTCTAAATCCATTAAAATAATCTGAAACATATTTTTCAGCTAAAACACAAAAATGAAACCAACCCCAAATTGCTATGGGATGCTACACAGGTCCTCACACTTTGAATTTTTTGTGTCAGTTCTCCAAATGGAACAGCTCTATATTGTTCATATGCAGTCACCCACGTACAACATCCTGCTTATTTGTAAAAGATAGTAGTGATTGAATTTGCTGATAACCAGAACTGCAACACATTCCATTTAGCAAGATGCTGTGATTAAAAGAACTTGTTCTCCACAGCATTTTCTAGTGAAATTAACCTAGATTAAGTAACCTAGATTAAGATTAAAATTGCATTTTACTTGGGTAGGATTTTGAAGAGAACTTGAAGGAGATGATTGAATTCTTCTGGGGAATAGGTACTTGAATCTTTTCAGCTCTTCCGAGAAACCCAATCAGCACAGTCTAGCCTAAACATCTTAATGGGATTTATAAAGGCTAAAAAGAGGGCAAAACCTCTAGTGCTTAAATGAAATTGGTATCAATTAGTACAAATACATATGTACTGGTACCCTGCGGTAACCTGCCCTTTCTAACATTCACCTGATGTCCCAGTGAGATGTGACCGCTTTCCAAACTACAGTACAAATGCTTCTGACAAAACAGACAGTACGTATTCATACCAAAACAAAGTTTCTATGTTCCCCCAGGGCACTTCATTCCCACAGAATATTCAGTTCATGGTTGATTACTAAGTTACATACTGCTGCAGAATATATCATACGATTCAGCAAGAAATAAAGCAGTTCAGATTACACAAGGTTTTTTTTCTGTAGGCAAAAATAACCACTTGCATTGCTGCTCATACATTCCAGTTAGTTATCTAGTGAAGTGCACACAGCTAGGAAATGAATGCTGCCCTGAGAATCCCAACTCAAATATTTACAAGCATGAGGAATGTCATATTATGTTGGACTCAACGTCCCTCTAGCCCAGTCTGTCTCCAGCAGTGACCAGTCAGAGAGGAAATATGCAGGGATATTTCTCTGGAATGCTCTCCCAGCTCCAACTATTTGCAGCTCAGGGATTCCTGAGCAGCTTCACTGCACTTTTATTGCATTTTACAAACATTATGAAAACTCTCCAATGCAGAGAGGTAAATACAACAAATGCAAGATGAAAGTTTAGAAGGAGGAATAAAACACTGTAGGCTTGGCTGCCAATTCATTTTGAATCAAGTGGATGTGCTGTTGCATCCACTGTAGTTTCTTTTGGCTACACTAAGTAGTGTTAATGTCAAATTTAAATAGCACTCTGCAATGAGGGTCCCATTTTATAGGTGTTGTATGCCTGTAATTCTTGCTAAATTCAGTGAAAATTGTGCTTAGTTATCAACCCAGACTATAAAACTCCATGTCCTGAAAAGGAAATCCCCCTAAAGTAATGGAAAATTTAAAAAAACCTGATCAAATGTAATTATTACGCATCAATAGAGTTAAAGTCAGGGGCAGGCTCTAGAAGTGAATCTGAATATCCTTAGCATAATATGACATAGTGCATATATTTCCCTTTGCTTTCAGAGGTTCCTTATTAAGGGAAAAAAATTCCTTAAATCTAAGAAAATGCAAATTGACAAAAATATACTATAAATATTCTGTATTTGTAGGGGGATTTTTAATTCTTTGTTTTGTCTTTTTATATGAGACCATTAAAGCAAACTAAGATGGCCACATTTTCAGCACCAAGAATAAAAAGAGTTATTTACATGTTTGGTTGTTTTTTTACATATCCTGGAACTTCGCAGGCACAATGTACTAACAGGTAGAAAACTACCTACCTATTGATGTACTGTAACTGCTTTCTGTATTACGAGTGCTCTGGCAAGTTCTCATGTTTACCATGCATGTTACAATGTCACAAATGTTAAGGACCACACTTAAGGTCTATGCAGCATAAGAAAAAAAGTCTCAGTCACTTAAACACCAGGCTTTAGATTTACAATGTCACTAAGCATTCATTGGGTAACGATATACACAAGTTTTTGATGATCTAACAAGCTTGGATACAGGGATACAGGACCATGCAGTATAAAGGTGCTGTATCTTTTTCTCCACATTTCTCAGATCCTACAGAAATGTGCCAGCAGCAGTCTACAAAGCAAGATGAGATGGTAACTATGCGTTAATAATAGCAAGGCAACGTGGCTTAATGAACATGGTAATAATGGTAATGAGTATGACATGGTTATATGATAATGAGAGTCAAGAAAGTTGCATTTTCTTTCCCTTTTCTGTCACTGACGTGTTACCTGACACTGGGAACCTCATTAGTCTTCCCACGACCAAGAATTTGGTTTTACGTTACCAATAGCCAGTACTTTAGGAGCTGATTTAGGAGCTTTCTGTCCCACTCCTTCATTCCAGCTCGGCCCGTTCAGTCCCTACAGAATGAGGAACCGGTGTGCGCCAGTGCAAGCATTTGTTGGGGCAGACTGTAAAACAGATGAGTGAAAGGATGTGGTTTAACAATAGTTATATCGGCATACCTGAGAGGGACGTAAATTGTAATGCAAGGATGGGGATGAGCAGCCGGGGCAAAAGCAGTGGGGATTTTTTTTAAATCCTGCTCATTTCACAGGTCCCATATAGAAAGCTGTCAAAAAGCAATTGAACTGACTGGTCTGACTGGGGGGCCCTCCAGGTATGCCTAGGTTTGTGAAGCAACAATGACTTAAATGGGTTTGGCAGCTAGAAGATGGGTTCTTGTAATGACATCTATACTCTTTTTCATGAAGCGCTATAAGATCTGCCAATGAAAACAGATACATACCAATTCTACATTTACTACTTTACTACATTCTCATATGTAATTTTTATGCTGTTCGTTTTGCTGTATTGTACAAAATGAACTCTACTTACACAAGAGCAATAAGTAGGCTAGCAAGTTTTCCTTAAGAAAATAGTTCCTTCCTGCCATAATCAGTCAGATATTTTGAAGTCCCATTTCATGCCTAAATCATAAGGCTGGCATTACTGCTTTTAAGATACAGTACACCATTGATAGAACAAAACTTTAAAGCCAATTAGATGTTGGCAATCTTCCTACCATTGGCAAAGGCACACTTGTTAACAGTTCCCCTTTGTGGCATGTTTGCAGTGTAATCACTGATTTCTGGAAAGCTTTTTTGGCACTTCAAGATATTTTAAAATATCTAATGAATTTATTTTTTTAGACAATTTTAGACTTTACTCGCCTTACTTTAAAGCATTTTACTTTAAAAAGTAGGGGTTGTATGCACACAAATGAGGTATGTATCCCCATTTTTAACACAAGGAAAAAATAATAATTTGTAGAACCAAGATATACGAATACTATTTTATTTGCATTTTAACTAGTTAACAATTTCAGAAATCATCACATACAAATCTTTATGAAACACTATCTTACTAGGTGTGAGTAAGGAGATACTGCTACTTTGTTGGAAAAAAAACAGAACATTTTTATCCTGGGTTTTAATACAAGTAAAAGCTTTCATGGCTACTTACTTAAAACAAAAGTATTTTGAAGTTAACTAAGCTTTTTTCTTCATTTTGTGTGGAAAGAATATGATTAGGTTGGCAAAGAAATAAGAAACACACAAAACAAAATTAACTAGGAAGGCTTAATTTATAGTGAGATAAACTTTTACGAAAGGTAAAATTATTTTTAACAAAATGAGCTAACTTTACTATAAACCTACTAAAAGTTCAAACATCGCTAGAGGGCATTTTGGAGAAAATAAAAACCACAGTAACACTATTAATTTCATTTTCTCCTTTCTCCTGCAAATGCTGTGCAGTATAGTAGCCCTACACCATCTAGTCCTGCAAATGCTTCCTTCCCATACTTGGCTGCCTTAGAAGTACGAAACTACTAGTATCAGTTGTATCAGTGTTCATTATGTGAGCAGAGATTCCATTTAATCTAATCTCAGGTATTTCATCTGGCTGTACAGACATGTTCTGTACAAAAGCAATGTGAAAACTATAGTAAGATAACAGTGGACATGTCTGTAACAATAGAGTTTATTCACAGGTGTGTTGGCAAAGCAATATAAGGCTAAGTCTACTACACTTTTATCAATAGGACACTCTTTTTTCCAGTTTCTCATGCTTTGTTTGGAAGTGATTGTATGTATTTTTATTATGCTCGTACAAGGTGAAATTCTCCTCATATACCTTTTAAACAAAGAATTCTTTATTTATACCTACACAAATAAAACCCTCTTAGACATGATAAAGGTCTAGAGAAAGATGCAGCTATGCAGGTAAAGCTGCGCATTGTAATGAGAGTTAAAAATCTGAATGCAAGGACCACACTGAGTGTAACATTCGACTCTTCACTTGATCCACTTGTCTATTCTTAACCCCTCAAAAAAATAAAATTAATTACTTTTCTAACTCAGTTCAGACTTGATAGGAGTCTACAGCCAGTTGGAAAAGGGACAATGCCTCTGACAATGCAAGGCAGTGAAGAATCAGGCTGGAAGGCAAAGAAACCATGTTTTCAAAGTTCTGTGTGATTACATGTAAAATTCAGGTTTTAATGTCTTCCAAAGACCTTATTTGGACTACAGTAGAGATTTTTGCCAGCATAGCTGCATCAATGAGGAATCACCACTTCTCATCCCAACAAAATTTGTGCTCAAGATGGTTGTCAACCTCGTCACCACTGAGGAGAAAACTAAACATAGCTCAGTAGCTTCATTCACTTGGCACACTGCAAATGACATGGTGGAAGACACAATTGAGCTTATGAAAATATTGGTATATATGAGCCTCTGGGGCTTCAAATGTTTTGCAAAGTGCTAGCAAATTAAAGGGTTTGTGGTTTTGTGTGTCTCTCTCCATGGCTTTAGCTGCAGAAATCTTTTTTCCTTCTCAAGTCATACTCTTAGTGCTCAGCTGAGAGGCAATGAGAGACAGAAGCAACTGGGTGACAGTATGAGATCAGCCTGTTGAGTGGTAGCACTCACTCATGCCAGAGTGAAGCTACTATATAACCACAGCCGCCTTCACTGCCCACAAAATTCCTTTATGTTGAGCTGGGTTAATTTAACTGTGTATCATCCACTGCTTTATAGGGGCAAATAAACAAAAATATAGTGTGGTACTGATAGAAGAGCCAAGCTCATATATGGAAGCACAAGAAAGACATAGACCTGTTGGAGCGGGTCCAGAGGAAGGCCATGAAAATGACCAGGGGGGTGGAACACCTCTCCTATGGAGAAAGGCTGAAAGAGTTGGGGTTATTCAGCCTGGAGAAGAGAAGGCTTCGGGGAGACCTTATTGCAGCCTTTCAGTATTTAAAGGGGGCTTATAAGATGGGGACAACCTTTTTAGCAGGGCCTGTTGCGACAGGAGAAGGGGTAATGGTTTTAAACTAAAAGAGGGTAGATTTAGACTAGATATAAGGAAGATATTTTTTACAATGAGGGTGGTGAAACACTGGAACAGGTTGCCCAGAGAGGTGGTAGATGCCCCATCCCTGGAAACATTCAAGGTCAGGCTGGACAGGGCTCTCAGCAACCTGATCTAGTTGAAGATATCCCTGCTCACTGCAGGGATGTTGGACTAGATGACCTTAAAAGATCCTTTCCAACCCAAACCATTCTATGATTCTATATCAAGCCTATTCTTTCAGTGCTAACATGTAACGGAGTGAATAGAGAGACCTGAGATCTATTCCTGGTGACTACATTCTCCCGAAAGTCTGTAAATACTACTACATAACAGCTACAAAAAAAGCTCTGACCTAGCGAGAGTAACCTAATGACTGAGGGAGTACCCACCATTCCTCCACAACAAATTAAGGCAAGTTTTTGCTATCGAGAAATTAACTGTTTTGTTCATGAGGGAGAAACATGGCAGTTGCAGGACTGGAGCTGAAGCCTTTCTCTGAGGAGGCAGCATTCGCCTGCCTCCAGCCTGCCCTCCCTCAGAGCCTGGCCTGCTCCCTTACACCCCCGAAGGGCCTGAAGCTCTCCCCGGACTGCCAGCAAGGTCTCAGAGTCCTGTCAGGTGCTACACTGTGGGTGAGCAGAACAGCTCTTAATGGCTTGTTCAAACACAAATCTAATCCATGTTCATAAACCCTCTGTCAGGCCTTCGGGAACTGCGCTCTGGGCAGGATGAAGCCAGTCATAAGCTCCAACGCTCATTTGCCATCTGACAAGGCAAAACCAGTACAGCGCGGCCTTTCCCCTCACCGCGAGGGCGCCGTTTGCGCCATGCTGCGGGTACCTCGGCCCTCACAGGGCCGGGGCCGGCGGGGCCCCACGCCGTGCCGCGCGTCCCACAAACCGCCTCGGCTAAAAACCCGGCTCTGCCTTCCCTCCCTCCGTCTCTCCCCTCAGCCAAACGGCCCTCCCGGGGGCGACGCAGGAAGGGGAGGCCGCAGCGGGCAGGCGCAGGCAAGAAGGAGGGCTGGAAGGAAACACCTCCCCCGGGGGAGCCGCAGGCAGCGGGATACGGTTACCCACCGCCCCGCCGCCAGCTCCGCTGCCCCAATAAGGTGCCCCAGCGCCTGCCCGGCCCCCGCCCCACCCCGCTCCGCGCTCCGGGCGCGGGCAGCGGGGCCGGCCCCATCCGTCACGGGGTGGTGGGCGGGGCCGCCGGCCGCGCGGAGAAGACTGTGCGCTCCCATTGGCTGGGTCCCGCCAAGGAGCGTCTGTGGTTGGCTGCCGCAGCTGCCGCTCGCAGCGCGCGGGCGGTGGCGGGCGGGCGGCGGCAGCGGCGGGCGGGGAGGTGCCGGGGCGGGTGGCGGCTGGCCGGAGGTCACTCGGCGCGGGGGCGCAGCATGGCCGCGGCTGTGGTGCTCGGGGGACCTGCGGGCTGGTGGCGCTGGCACAGGCGGGTGCGTGCCGCCCGCGCGGCGATGGGTAAGGAGCTGCCCCTCCCCTCGGCTCGAGCGGCTCCGCTCTGACCGCCGGGCGGTCGTCGCCGGGCGGGGAAAGGCCGGGCCTTTCCAGGGGCTCGGCCGGGGAGCGCTGCTACCGCGCTGCCCTTGGCGGCCGCGGGCCCTCCGCGCCCGACGGGCCCGGCCCCGCGCCTAGCGGGCCCCGGAGTCGCCCTGCCGTGCTGCGCCCCCGGTGAGGGACCCCCCGGGGGAGCGCTGGGGGGGCATCGCTGGCACGGCGCGCTCCCGCGAAGCGGCTCCCACCGCCGCGTTATTTGAGGCTGTACCGGGGCTTCGGAGTGGCTTAGCTCAATAAGTGTTTTCACTCTTTTGCTTACAATAGCATGCCTGGAAATTAGCAGAGCCCACAAGCGTTTCCTGTGGCACCAGTGACATGTTAGCGGTACCTGTCGCCTAGATTTGGGCAGTTCAACCCTCTCAATCATTGTATCCGATTATTTTCCTTAAACTGAAGGTGAATCCAGCGGCACTTCCTCCTGTTCCAGCTCTGCAGGCACTCACTCGCACATATGGTTGATTCATGGGCGCTGGAAGGAGCAAACACCTTTAAATGTCCTGTCGGTGCAAGTGAACGAAGAGTGTACTTGCAGAACTGGAGCCCAAACCTTCTCCCTTTTCTAACTTGGAAATCATGCTACTGTTTCCAAGTATTTTACCTGCTTAAGTAGATAATTGAAAATGTATTTTCAGTGGTCTTTTCAATGGCATTTCAATAGCAGTCTGTTGCTCATGTATGTTACTGTACAGTTAGGCTCCAAACAGACAAATAGGTGAAGACTTTTCAACTAGTGAAGTGGAAGAAATATATTATTTTAAATGGTATATGATTCTAAAATCTTAACACTTAATAAAGGGTTTCAGGAATTAATTACTTCTAAGTAAGTAACTTCTTTAAAATTGTAATTTCCCTTTAAACCTCATTTAAACTGATGAATGAAAAGTGTTTGACACTTAATTTTGAAATTAGCTTTCAGTACTATTTTTGCTTGACTGTCTCTCTTCCACTAATGCATGATTTTTTTATAGTTGCAGCTCTGGTGTTGTGCTAAGTAATAGCTCAGGTGCAGCAGGCATATTGGTCACATGCTAGTAAAGTTAAATACAGGCGTCCTGTTTGTGTATTTAGTACCTTTTGTGATACCACAATTGAAAGCAGTAGCTTTCTGTGTATGGTCGCTGTCAGATATTTCTGTAAGGGCTTTGAAATCCACTGTCTTGGTCAATATTCCAATGGTCATGTTTAATATAGAGAAGATGGAAGGGATCTCGTTTCTTGGTGTGAAAAGCAACCCAAAACACTACACTGGCCCTTAAAGTTGAAAAATTTAATTTGTCTTTGCCTGAAGACCTGAGGGAGAAACTGTGACTAAGTCTAAGGAGAAATTGTGACTTTCCCAAGAAACTTCCACAGAACAGAATGTCATCCACAGCATTTAAGCTCTGACTTACTTAGTCAATAGTGATTGCGCTGAAAGTCCTGTTGACTCTGAGTGTTTATGGGATGAAGGTCTAAGCATTAAGCCTTCTTAACTGCTAAGCTCTACTGCTTAGTTATATGTCGAGGTTTCCCCATCTCTAATGCATTTATTAGGTCCTTTTCTTTAGTTTTGAGTAGTCTCAAAGTTGTCCTTTGAGTAGTGATTTCATCAGCTGTCATTCTGAATGAAACACCATCCTAGTGAAGGAATTCTGCCAGCTCTGAGAGCTGTCCAACACCACAGCTTGGTTAGCGAGTGGGCTGTCTTTGTTCACTTATTGAATGCTCCTTAGTTACTTGGTCAGTTGCTCTTTGCAGCTGGCGCAGACCATGATGGATTGTTTCTTCTGTATGTTTATACCAGAGGCTATTAAATCATCAAATAGCTGAGGGCAGATTTTGAAGGAGCATCTTGGGTATGTATGTTTGTGTATTAGCAAGTTGGATAGAGACCATGTAGTCTTGTGATCTGCAGTTGGCAGTCACTGGCAAAGGTGCTTCATGGAGAGGATGTATATGACCTTACTTAAAAATACATTTTTGATGGATGTGGAGAAGTCCTTCCTGGGGACTGCCAGGGAGAATGAAGGGGGGGTTAATGAGGTATCGTGGCTGAGAAAGGAAGATTTTCTGGTGAATGAAGATTCATCAGCTGAGGGAGCTGTTCATCAAAGAAGACAGTACCCTGCTAAAGAACTAAAATGTCCTTACAAATAGTTTTGGATGAGTAGTAGAGACCCATTCAGTTAATAGTTAAATAGTACTTTTGTTGATGCAGGAGCTGTGTTTGAGTTGTCGAATGATTCCATGCTCTGATGCAGAGAAGCATTAATTACTAAACAAGGATTATGACAGAAAGACTTGCTGCTGTAAAGTCCAGCACATTACTTAATTAAGGGATCAGAGGTACACTTGATATTCTTTTTAGGTGAAAAGTACATACTACATGTTTTTGTCTTTAATGTATTAGCAAATGTTTAATGAGATATAGCTACAGATAAGAAAAATGAGGTAAGAAGACACTGACTGTTACAAGATAGCATGTCTGTTTTTCGTCAGCAGACCTTTACAGAGGCAAGGAAAGGCAAGTGGGATGTTTTCAATGTAAAGATGGCCAAATTTAGAGTCTTGTAATCTTCTTAAATTATGATTTTGGCAGAGTGCAGTTCTCAAAATCGTTGCATAACCTTTAAAAGCCTATGACCCTGGGGCAATTTAAATTCCATTGGCAAAAGCTTCTAGGAGCAGAAAGACCTGGTTCTGCCCTTGTACAGCAGGCCTCTCTAACTTCTATGTTTCTCCATCTAGTTCCCTCCAGGATCTAGTTCAGTAGAGGTTTTATGAGTTTCCATAGAGAAGTCTGCATAAAACACAGAAGCTCTCTCTGATCCTTTTTTTCAAAGCAGGAAGGAGGAAAGGGATCGTGTGTTCTGTTGTACTTGTACGAGAACGTAAGATGCTAACTCAGTGGCAAAATCCTTCATTTAGTGGCTCGAATTGTCATCATGTTTCACTCTCCTTGTCAAGTTACTTCATATGCAACTGTACTTTCTCATAAAGCCCTGAGCAAAACCAGCAACTTCAGCAGTTGAGCTTCCTCTGGGCATCTTCCTATGCTCCTGTTAAATCTCACCTACTGGGTTGGAAAAGAGCTCAAGATTCACTGATCCAGAGAGATCAAGAATATTAATATGACTTGCAACCACTCTGATTAGGAAATTCATATAGGAGAGGAATATGGGGGCTATTATCCCTTGTGCCAGATTTATCAGTTTCATTTGACTGTGGAGCTAGGGATCCCATCCCAGGAGCTAGGCATTCTGTTCAAAATAGATTTTATAAAGCCAAAAAGTAAGTAATATAGTTGAGATTACAATTTGAGAGTTACTGGTTTCTCAGTCCTGTTCTTGGCCAGTTAGACTATGCTTTCCTTCAGAGTACAAGCATATTGGACCTTTTCCAGCTCTACTGTCTGTGGCCCTATCCAACTTTTTGTTTGAATACAAAGAGATGTCCTCTATACTGCGTATTATAGTGTGTGTGCAGTCTAGTATTTGCAGTGAATTCAAGGCACCACTGGAGCTGAAATTCTTGAAGCTGTAAGTGTAAAATAGTGTAAAATGAAATGTAAACATCTGAAATGATCTAAACTTGTAGCTATCATCGTTCAGGTTAAAAAGAAAATTGCTTTTAGTATCCCTACATAGAAGCTTGAAAAGACAAGTTTTAGGTCATCGACAGGCCAGGTATTCTAAGGACAGGATTGCAATCTACGCATTTTTAAATTTACTCTCTTAATGGATGTATTTTGTTCAAGAAAATGTATTCAGAGATTCATAAACTCTTGCTGATTTTTTAGTTAAATTATTTTAAAGGTAAAGTTCTCATGAAACTGACGATTAGATCAAGTGTTTCTATTGTAGGCTGACATTTCAAAGCAAAACATTTTTATCAATATTGTCTATAAGCCCCCAAAATGGCAAGAGGGTCATAAATCGATCGTCCTCATCAATGGAGTCTTCATAGGCATGGGGCTCTGCGAGTACATGTTCCCTCAAAAGAATAAGGAAGAATCTCCTGGGAAAAGCCAAAATTCTATGGAGTCAGTGTAGCTGTAGCTGGTTTTGCTCACAATTAACTTGATCTGTAGATTAACCTATGCTGCTGGTTCTGTTCCCAGTGAAGGAGAATTAGTTGCACATGGTATCAGTGATTATTTTAAAAGTAGCTTCTATTGCTTCTATTTCTGATGTTCTGCCCTCTGTTGGAAGTTGAATGTGGACTGGGCATTCTTCCAGCCATGTGATTGCAGCAGGTTACTGTAGATTTTATGGTTGAAGTAAAATGGACTCAATACCACAGGGACAGTTTCTGCAAATGCTTATACAATTGATGAGATCAGTTAAGCGTACGTGTATGTGGGTTTGCAGAATATCAATCCTTATATGTTTGAATTATACAGTTATTTCAAAACCGAGCCTGTGCCATGTATCAAATGGTAAACAGTGCCTAGATATTCAAGCTGGACATCACTTTCCATGATAGCACCTGTGGAGTTTCGTCTAATATGAAGATGTGAAAAATCGTGTCTTCTTAAACATCCTCTGTTTGGCAAACCCCCACTGTCTTAAGTAGTCATTAAAAAATATGCCATGATTCTAAATGCAATTGATTCAAATTTAATTGAAATCAGCTCTATTAGGTATATCTGTGAGCTAATTTCATCAGTCCTTTAAAGGAGTTTTCCTATATTTGAGTACCTGGGCATCTTGAGGTTTTTCGAAGTGTTAATCGAATTATATCATTTTAAAGTGGCTAATTTAAAACTGGGCTTTGAGAAGTTGAGCCAAACTAAGTCGTCAGAAACTGACTTAGGAATTGGACTATTTCTCTAACAGGTCCCAATTCCTGTGGATTTGAATATGCTCTAGTTAGCACAGAACAGAAAATGGTCCCTGATTCATGACCTAAGACAAGAGAAAATCAACAGAGACAGACAAAAGGGGAAATAATAGAATACAGTGACACAAAACTAGTAATACCAATCAGCATGTTGGCTCGTATTCCAGCCTAACTGTTGCTATGCCTTCTGGGGATACTAAGAAATGAAGACTTTGAAGGAAGACCTTATAGCAGAAGAACGAGTTAGTTTCGTGGATATTTACATTGTGAAGAGTTGCCTTAGAGAAGTAACCGAAATGCTTGTTGGCAATAGGCCTGTCATTGCAGTCCAATTACCAATTGATGTCTTAATACTAAGATGTGATGATAGCAATGAAAAGTCATCAAAGCAAAGCAGTCTTATGTGAAATGGTAGAGAAAAGCAAGATGCAGAGATGGAGTGACAGAAAGTGTGGGCAAAATGTCCTTCTCAATTCCCAGAATTTCCATGGAGATCAAGGCAAGATTATATCTGTTAAGTTGAGGCAGGTGGCCAGGTTCTGAAGTAGCTGAGATCTCAGATATGAAAGAGGAATCAATGAGATTTAAGCAAATCATGGATGGGTCTTGTAGGCTATAGGCATGAGTGACAGGCATCACTGCTAGTGATATAGAAAAAAGGTATCAAGAAAGTTTTCTGAAGATGATTAAGATATTTCTTGATGTTTAGTTTGAGGTACTGATTAATTGTCCATGAGATGGTGTGAGAAAAGAAGAGATCAGGATAAAAGTGAAGAGTCTACAAGAATGAGCCTAGATATGGTAGCCAGATTTATGCTTCTGATGAGGTTACTTGGAATTCACAGAAACAAAGAAAACTGAGGTTTGGAAGCAGGGCTAACTTTAAAGCTAGATCAGATTGCTCAGGGTGCTCCAGGATTGCTCCAAGGATGGAATTTCCACCACTTCTCTGTGCAGTGTGTTCCAGTGCAGAACTTTTCTCCTCATCAGGGATGCTTTTCTTATTTCCAACCTGAATTTCCCTTCCTGCAGCTTTTGACCATTGCCCCATGTCCTATTGTTGTGCACCTCTGTGAAGAATCTGGCTTCATTTGCTCTGTAACTCTTCTTCCCTCCCACTCTATAGGTAGTGGAAGACTGCAATTAGCCTTTGCTTCTCCAGGCTAAGCAAAGACAGCTCCTTTAGCCTCTGCTGATATGCCATATTCTCCAGCTCCTCAGTCATCTTAATCGATGTGTGCTGCACTGTCTGCAGTTTGACCACATCTCTTGTGTATTGTGCTGCGTAGTGGAATCACCAATTTCTTTGACTTGTTGGGTATGCTCTTGCTAATGTAGGGCAGTATGTAATTAAACTTTTGCTGCACGGGTGCTACTGACTCATGCTCAACTTGTTGTCTAGAGGAATCCGTAGGTTCTTTTCTGCAGAGCTGCAACCTGTCTAGCCAATCCTCAGCCTGCAGTGACATCTTCTGCCCCAAGTACAGGACATTTGTCTTTGTTGAACTTCTTGAGGCCCATTTCTCCAGTCTTTCTGAATGGTAGCCCTGCCGTGCATTCCCCCCAGTTTGGTGTCATATGTGATCTTGCTGCGGGTGCTTATGTCCCATCATTACAGTCACTGATGAAATTTTTAAGCAGCAGCAGGCCCAGTATTGACCCATGAGGAGCATCACGCATAACTGACTGTTGCTAGTCTTTGAACGACTGATCACTGTTGTTTAAGCCCAACAGTCCAGACAATATTTCTTCCATCAAGCAGCCTTGCAGTCCAGTCAAGGCATACTTTCCCCGTTTGGCTACCAGGATACTAGGGGAGGCTGTTTTGAAAGCTTTACTGAGATCAAGGTAAATAAGATCCACTGGTATTAAGGGGTAGGGAAAGAAAGATGCAGAAAACCAGGACTTAAACTTCCACGAAGCTTCAGGCTAGCAAGAGGAGCAATTTTAGATTAGTGTAAGTGATGTACTGGGGAAGACCGCCTCATAGAAACTATGAGAAGAAAAGACTCCAAGATGATTACTATGGCTGATGATGGTGTTTTACGCTCTTTGTTGTTTCCTAGATTTGACATCTAGCACTTCTTAAAAAAGCAATATGCTCTTTTCCTGACTTATCTCAGTTTGCACTAAGCATTTTCCCAGTGCAATTTTCTTCTAAGTTGTGCTACTTCTCTGACTATGTAATTGCTACAGGCATCTGTGGAAACTGTCCCGGACCCAAGTTCTCTCAATGAACCTGATTTATTAAATGTGGCACTTCCAAAATAGTGCTGCAGATGAAAGAGCATGGCCATTGCTGGCTAAGAAGGAGCTTAAAGTCAGAAAGACTTTAAAATGATTAATCAAGTGTTACTGGCCTAGAGAGGATTCTTTGCTAAGCATTGAGACCTGTTAGAATCTAGATACAGCTTGGGCACATTTTCTGAATGTGCACTTCAGAGTTACAGTAGTTCCGTAGTTAATTAGCCTTGTTTCTGGCTACTTAGTTGCCACATGCCTTTGTATTTATTCTGCATAACTTTTTCCTTTGCCATAAAGGAGAAATTATTTTACGTAATCGGCAAAGAAATCTCGGCACTGCCAAATTGTGCTGCCCTTGGATTAGGAGTGTTTAGAGTGATGAGAGTGATTGGAGTAGATGGATGCCTGCAACACTACTTACTGTCCAGCATTTGATACTTGCTAACTATTTGTAAAAAGTAACTGACTGAAACTGTAGTGTTTTCTGTAGATTGTAGATTATGCTTTATAGTTCTGCCTTGGTAGTACAGCAAATAGATTACAGTGGGTTTTCCTGTAAAGACTTCATTGGTTTGTATTTATAATCTAGTTTGTTCTAGTTTTCAGTATTTGCTTTTAAACTATAGTGCAAGTGATTACATCGCTCAAAGAATTGGCAATGATTTATTATTGAGACTTTTACTTTTAGGTTAGTGGTTTGTATCTGGGTGCAGGATCAGGAGAGTCCAGTTATTATCCGTGAGGGGCTGCATGAAATAAAGTGGCAGCCTCAGTCCATTTCTAGAAAACAGGTGCTAAATCCCAGGGCTGCAACGAAAGTTGCAAATAAGGAGTCTGTAAAATAGATATAAAATTTGATTTTGCATTTCCAGTTTAGTATTTAGGCACATAACAAAACAGAGACAAGCCTGCATATTTTAAGTCTCTGTTTGAGCTCCTCTCAGACTGAAACTCAGACCTTAGCTTTCAGGGATGTTGCTCAAGTTTGATTATTAGTATACTTTTTGAAACGTTCACATTTTCCTAATTAAAATAATTTTCTTTGCTGTGTAAAAAATCACTCAGGAATGGTATTTGTGGCCCAATGTGAGCTATAATCTACGGTTTAAATTATGTGGAATAGGAATCACATTTCTGCCCTTTTTAAGTTTAACTATTTAAGTTGTCTAAATCAGTGCAAACAGATTACATGCTAGCTTTTGTTACATCATTGTTACGCATTACTCTAAAATACAAATATATTGATATTTATTGTTTTGAAATCAGTGTGTTCTAGGGCAATGGCTTCCAAAACCCCAGTTGGATTCATTGGGCTGGGTAACATGGGAAATCCTATGGCAAAAAACCTAGTAAAACATGGATATCCAGTTATTGCATATGATGTGTTCCCAGAAGCTTGCAAAGAATTTCAAGACTTGGGTGCTCAGGTATAGTAATAAACTTTCTTTACTCCAACAATAACTGTATGTATTGAATGGTTCTTGCATGCGATATTTTTTAAATAATCTGGTTTTTTCTTGGTTAAGATCACAACCGGAACTAAAACAGCTTAGTGAACACAATCTGAATCTGGGAGGTTTCGCTTGGAGCAAAGTCATGCGTCTACCCTAAGTCATTTTCATGCTGTTCGCCAGAATTGCTACCTTGTTGGACTTCTCTAGCTGTTTTTTTTTTCCCTTTTTATGAGAGTAGGTTGATGGCCTGTTCTTTCACCTCCTCCTTTCTCCTTCTTCCTCCTCCCCCAGGTCTAAGATGGCCAGTGGGCTGCTTTTCATCTGGTTCCTACTTTGACCTTTTCAGGTTAGATGACCCTAGTTAAAAATTCCTGCTGGCATAGCTGTAAGGGTTATAGGGACATATGAGCTTTCCTGCTGCTTCAAGGTGCAGTCCTCAGAGGCAGGGGAAAAATCTAATTATTTAAGTGCTTATTCTCTTGGGGGTGAGGAAGGTTATGGTGAGAGAAGAGGAAGGAATGAAAAGGAAAAAGGAGGGAAGGAAATTGATCACATTAAGGAGGTTTACCTTCCTGCCATATATCCCGCGAAATCTTGGCCCCGTTCCAGTCCGTGCTGTTGCTTTTGTTCATCCGTTAATACACCCAGAAACCCATTCAGTCTCTCAGACAGTTGGGACTGTCTTTTCTAAGTGTCTGAAATGTATTTGAATGTTTTTGACATACTTCAAAGCTACAGTAGTTTAGATAGTTGTGTTTGGATGGATAGGTGTATAGAACACTGAAACAAAAGAATATACTCAAGTAAGGAGAAACCAATGCAAAAATAATATTCTGATGACAGTGTAGAGAATAGGATGAAATTTTCCAGCAGTGGCAAGGAAATCGTAGGTAGATCTAGACAGAGGAATTGTATGACTTGATAGTCTAAGCTGTTGGCGCTAATTGCAGCTGTTTTAAATAACGAGGTAACATCAAGATTCCCAAAAGATAAAATGATAAAGTGCATCTGTTGATAATTAATTGCAGCTCCCCCTGAATAATTACAGAATCTTGGCCTTAAGTGGGAAAGTAAGCTTTTCAGCTTTTTTTCCTAGCTACTGTTTCTATTTTATTAAAGCAGCTGAGACTCTCAGGCAAGAACCAGACCTGTCTTGAGTAAGAGGCTGGGCAAATAGAAAGGAAGTCTGTTTTGAACAATTCGTTGTATTTTTAATTCATTTTCTGCAGTGGGATCTCTTTGCTGTGGCTGCCCATTTGGATAGTTTATTGCCATAGTAATAGAATCCTTGGCATCCACTGCAAGACTTAACATGTGATATTAAAGGTGAACTGTAATGCTTTTAAAAATACAGCCAAAACTATGTTTTAAGATTGTAAATCACTAAGAGAATACATGGGTAGGCTTAAATACAAATAAAACACACTTAAAGAATATATGTGAACATAACTTCCTCTTCTTGATCTATAGGTGTAAATCCTACCCCAACATTTTTTTCAGGACTTGGAAACTTGTGGGTCCAGGGGGCCTTGTAGAAACTACTGCAGAAGGAACATTGGGCTCTAAGGGCTGCTTCTCTTTGGTCTGGCTGGTAGGGTAAGACCATGAGGAGTCTTACAGAGGTGAAAAGATGCCCCCTAAGAGACAGTAAATGTTGTCAAATGTCCGTTGTTTAAAGTCAGTGCTACTACTAAGGTATATGGAGGATGAGGGTTGTTTGATCATAAGTCTGCATATTTTGTGACTCCACTTTCTTTAGCCCCTGAAGTAAAGAGCTGGGAGGTAGTATACGTCAGGAGGCAGCCACCTGCCTGGTGATGGTGAATAGTAAGGGAAAAACTGGCTGAGTAGGAGCATATAGAACCACTTGAGGTGAAACTTGGAGAAAGTTGCAAGGCTACAAACAAGGGAGAATACTGAGCAGTGCTGTGAGCAAGTAGGCTGCCTCCACACTTTACCATCTCTTTCCCCTTTCTCGTAGTTACCACTTTCTTTTTCACAGAGCAGAGTGCATATATGTCACACAGTTACTTTGCTTCAGTGTACATGTCTTTGAATCATATCTCAAATTTGGAAGTTTGAGAATGTTACTGAAGTCATCTGATGCATAAAGCAGCATAAAAATAGAGCTTTCTTCAGTGTATTCAGTGAGAATGACATTTCAGGCAAGCAGAATTATTAATTGACTTATCGTAAATATACAGAAAAAAACAGGGAAGCGTTTTGGAACAAATATGAGCAGATGCGCATATTGAAGGGCATAAACCAATGACCAGCGTGAAGAAAAGTCTCCCAAAGCTTGCTTGAACTGGCAAGTATCATAACATGTACGGAACTTGCTGGGCTGCTACTCTGAGCCAGTGTGGTCTATGTTAGTAATCAGCACTTAGTATTTGGTATATTTTGTAAAGTTACACACATTCTTAATGATTTCAAATGCTTAATGTTTCTTAATAGCATTCAAATCATTCAACTTTATTTCTGAGACAGGAAGTCCCAAATAAAAAAAAGTTTTGTATGCTGCTTGTTGAACCAGGTAGGTAGGTAGGTTTCCTCTGGGATTATTAATCATATTTGTTACAGTACCAAAAAGCCAAGAATGACAATTCCCACTTTAATTCCCACTTTTTTTGCTACTTACTTCCTCTCTTCTCCTCTAAGAATACACTGAGACTGAACCGAACCAGAGATACTCAGAACGAAAAACAAAGGTGTCATACTCCTATATAAAGAGCTAGGCTCTCTGGTCTCTGGGAAGCAAGTCATAAAATTAACTGAGCGGGTATAGAAGCTTTTCTGCTTATAATTGCCTCATTTATTCCTCCTAACCTTTGTTCTTTGGACTAGAGTATGTTTCCTTTTATAACTGTGCATTATACCAAATGTTTTGTGTAGTATTAACTTACTCTTTCAAAACAAAACCTGCATGTTTCTAAGTCCCATCTGTGCCAGTTTCTTTACTTTTTTTTTGAGAGCTTCGCTCAATGGATATATACAGTCCTCCCTTTTACTTATTTTACAACAATTAAAAAAACAGAAATCAAGAAGTTTATCATGTTGTGTCCCAGAAATCCTTCAAGATATTATTCAGCATTTCTTACAAATGTGTATATACCTCTCAGCTTTTTTTGATGCTGAGACCTTATAAAAGCATTGTATGTAAAAAGATAATATATTTACATAAGTGCCTTTAGTATCAAAACTAACAAAAATGATAACAAATGCTTGTAGTTAAAAATATATAAGGAATGGTGAAATGAGGTCATCAATTTGTTGATTTGTCTACATTATGGAAAGGAACCTATTTTTGAGGTAGCTGTTAAACTGCAATTTCTTTAACCCTAAAGCCATGCAATATGGAAATTCTAATTTATTCACACTGACTAATAACTGCATATAAAATTTTGCTTAAGACATTTCTTGAAGTTTAAAAACCCGAAGCATATGATATATCTAGCAGAATAGATCATTGTAATATTAAGGTTTCTCTTCATCATTCAGCAATAACTGGAAAATAAATACTACAAGCCCTATCTACAAACAAAGTCTGCTTTCTGCTCATCTTGCTTCCGGCTTGGAACCTAATTCCTTTCAGTAAAACTACCTGAATGAGTGAAATCAGATTTGATCCTCGTGGGCTAAAGATAAAAGAATAAGCTGTAGTTTTTTGTTGCTATTTTCCCTGAGCTATGAATGTATTAACAATGCATTTTTTAAAGAAATGAATTATTTAAAACTAGCATTGGACAAAAATGCCTTATGGGTAAAACTCTGTGTTCTTTGAGTTCATTGGCAAAACTCAGTACTTCAGCTGTCAGTATTTCACTTGCTGTGTGCGGATCTTAAATACCATACTGCCTGCCTCTGAGAATGAGTTGGGGACGGTAAGTTAGGTATGTTTATTTAACAACAAATAGCTAACAATGTATTTTGAAACTTACTCAGACATTTTTGGTGAAGTATGCTTGAGCTGATAATTTTCTTTTTTTGAAAATGTCAGCCATATTATTGTGAGAATCATCAGTTAGTTTATCTGATGATTTTTTAAGGGGAGGCTCACAGATGCATTAAGCCTTTTTTTCTTTTTTCCTCAGTCTTTCTCTCTTCCAATGCTGTATATAAGCCAAGGAAAAGAGTGAGATTTTTGTCATCCTTAGTGTTGTCCCTCCTTAAAAACATTGTAGAGCGATATTTTGTATAGATGCATGGTTTATAATGAATTGAAGATTCATGGATGGATTGATGGAATGCAAGCATCCCCATTGATGGATGTTCTGGAGGAACTCCGGTGACATGACATCCTTTTCAATTTTTTTTATTTTTCTGTTGCTGGATCCAATTAATTGACGTTTCCATTAGGAGGGCAGAGTTTGTCTTGTGTTCTAATTTTTTACCTAGCTTAGTTGTGATCAGTGACCTGCAAATACTAAAAACAAACTCAGCAAACATGGTTGACATTTCTTTTTCAGAAAATGTAAGCTTATATAACTTTTTTTTTCTTTAAAAGGTAACAGATTCCCCAGCAGATGTAGCAGAAAGAGCAGACAGAATTATTACCATGCTGCCTTCTAGTCCCAATGCGATAGAAGTTTACACAGGAGCAAATGGAATTCTAAAGTAAGAATTTGCCGTAGTCTGGAGAATTCCCACTCCTAATCAAGGCTGTGTTACACAGTTTGTCAAATGATCGCTGTTGCTGTAACTCTTGCTGTGCCTTCAGGGCACTTAACTTGATGTTCTCCTCTGTTTTGTCACTATTGATATTTCTAATTACATGAGTTCTCTTAAGCTATGCTTGCTTTTGGCTAAAGTCTTAATTTTATTTTCAGTAGAATCATAATTTATGTGAATTTGAGACAACTTAACTATTATCTACCTTTTCAGTTGCATGTTTCTTTTACTGTAATGTAATGGACCACAGACAAGTATAACTACAATATTTGCTGGCAACAATTATTTGCTCAAATACTTGTTTCTTTAACTTGAAATCCTATAACTGAAATGTTCTGAAGAGATGCCATTGTGTCTCATAATATTAAAGTGCATTAACATAGAATAGCTGACAAGGCATTATTGATTTCTACTCTTATTATCTGTTTATTACACAAGAAAATCTCTAAAGAGTCTGTTTAATCTGAAACAGTTTTTTCTAACTTTTGCAGAGGGATTTCCACTGAGCCAAAAATACATAGTTTGCAGAATTCTAATACTCAGAGTTTTTGGACTTGCCAAATTAAAAATAAATAGTGTTTAAAAGGCTCTTCTGGCGACATGTGCACTGCTTCTAGCAGGCTGACCAAGGCTACTGAATACCTTTGAGGATCATGTAGGATTTTACTGCTATCCAGGTTAATAATGTAGAGGAAGAAACATACAGCAGACAGAATTACAGTAGATGGTCTAAAACTGATGATTGTAGGCAATATTAAGGTGCAGTGATTAGAAAATGAAATAGAGGAGAGGGATTTTCTATTCTCCTTCCATAGAAAATAATAGTTGCTTCCTTCCCTTACTGTCCATAGTTTAATTCCCCACAAAGTAGGACTGAGCAGATCTAAGTATCCGTGGCTTAGACCCTTCAGGGAAGAAGGGTAATTGGATCAGTCCCACAAAGCTGGGTAAACAGCTGTGGGAGAATTGTATCCACGATGGCAGTGCTTTGAAGACCGATTGGCAGTACTTACTGATATAATACCGCCAGTTAATCATTTGAGTACCTAGATGTGGAAAATACTGCGGGGAACAGAGGATGTGGAAAGCAGTTCTGTGCTGCTGCGGTTTCTCAGCCTCCGTATTCAAAAGTGTAATTTGACAGTAGTGGTTAATTGTCACTCTGAGTGACCTGGTCCTTGGTGACTGGTTTGACTTTGATCATTTTCTGAAGCTTTTTAAGCTTTCCTGAAGAAAACATCGATGCTCTGGAGTGTTTAAGGGTTAACTTAGTCATCTTGCTTTGTTACCAAGGAGCCTGTGCCATTGCTCCTTGTTCTGAACATAAGGGGAGATGATGTAGTATTGATTCTGCCACACTGGCTTTCGTTTGCAAACTTAACTGCGGCAGCTGATCCCTTCTGTGAAAAAGGACAAGTTCTGTGTATGTGGCACTATTTGAGTCTGGAGCTACAGTGGGGTCCACAACTGTATGTATATATTGAGAGACTATTTCCCGCTATCTAGGTAATTCGATTCAGTGAAATTCACTGTACTGCCAACAGCACGCAAGGTGCAGGCTCTTCATCTGTCATGTGTAGCTTTAAATTACTCAGCTTTTTATGACTGAAAAATTATGTTGTTTGTTTTCCTGGTGTTTGCTGGTTCCAGTGGATATTAAATCACGGTGCAATTGAATGGAAAGAGGGATAAAAACATAATCTTTTTTTATTGTTGAGGGCATTAAAAAAATTTACTTAAATTGCATTTTTTTAAACACATATACAACTTCTTGT
Organism: Calonectris borealis; assembly: GCF_964195595.1. NCBI lineage: Eukaryota > Metazoa > Chordata > Aves > Procellariiformes > Procellariidae > Calonectris > Calonectris borealis. The sequence goes on from NC_134313.1 coordinate 133,419,688, forward strand.
GTTCCACACTTTGGGATACAATTCTTCTGTCTAAATTCACTAGCTATCAGTGGGAAAACTTAACATTTTTCTCCATGCTTCGCTTTAAATCTGCAGTGGGCTTTTGTGGTGTTAGTTATGATCTTTATGTAGAATAAATTGTAGCAACGATTAAAAATGCAGTCAGGCTATTCTGATAAGAACTTAAGATATTGTATATATAACAATACAATTTTCTTTCTATAGATATGAAATTTTAGGCTGCATCAACATTTAGTTCAGTTGCTTAGAATGCATCTTAGATGATCTGTATATGACATACTCCTCAAACTTGCATGATGGCAGGTTTTCCTAGTGCACCCTTTTTGTGTAATTTTTTTATAATCATGTTTAGGAAGAACATCCTTTTTTCTGTTCAGGTTTTATTGTGTTTTGAGTCATTCAAAATTGTGCAGTATACATACTCAGGAGTATACATACTGAGCAGATCTTGCTCAATAGAGTTTAAAACTTTGTGTTTATTAGTGTACCAAAAAATGACTGTACATCTATCATGCTGAGGAAAGCCAGTGCCATGGTAATAGTTGCAGATATCTTGTGCAACAAATACTTAATAATTAATCTTTATTTTAGGAAAGTGAAGAAAGGCTCATTGCTAATAGATTCCAGTACTATAGACCCTGCAGTTTCAAAAGAATTAGCCAAAGCAGTTGAAAAAATGGGAGCTGTTTTCATGGATGCCCCAGTTTCTGGAGGTAAGTCTTCATTAACAGTTTACCTCATACTGGACGCGACTCTTTGTTTGCAATCTCAGCCACCAATTTGTACCCTTGTTGGTACACGTTGCTTTTCTTTGCTGTATGTACAGTATTCTTTTTTTTGTTCCATTGCATTAAAGAAATGTATGTTATTTTAGGAATATTTTTAGAGTATAGGAATATGCTTTTGTGTTAGATATGGAGAAACTGAGCTTTCACGTGATATAGTACGGTGGTCCTTTTAATTTAACTTCTTTCAGAAAGTTATATTTTTATGCAGGTAATCACATCTCTTCAGTCTCCATCTGTTTCTTTCTGTTAGGGAAAGACTGTTTGGTTACCATTAAGCAGTTCTGCTACTTTTTCATTAATTAAAAAGAATAGAAGGAAGGGGGGAAGAAAGGATTTCATTGTCAAGAAAAAACAGAGCTTTCCTCTGGTTTTATAACAGTTGAAGAATATGGATGGTATTTGTCTATTCTTGAAGTTGCTAACTATTGATCTCGTGAGTATTTAATCGCTTGTAAGAAATAATATAGAGCAGGGAAGTCTTTCATTTTGTGGACAGAGGAGAGCAGAAGCATAAAATTAAGGTTTTGAAAACAAAACCATAGCTGATTGTTACTATCATTGAATTCTTCTCCAAAACCCCTAGGATTGGAAGGTGAGAACAACCCATTTTTTACAATCCACTCTAAAAATTAATCTAAGTGGCATCATGAGAATTCTTTATTTTCCTGTCTTTAATGAGGTAATTCAGAGAGTTACACCTGAAAGAGAATAAAAATGCAAAGGGTAGAAGAGAATTTGGCCTTACAGAGTTTGGCAAAGGTATGATGCACAAGCTAGAAAGAGCATAGCCTGAATTTCAGATCATGAAGATGAGTGTGGGTGAGGAGGAAAAACTAACCATCTTTTTAATTTTCAACTGAAAACGAAGGCAGGATTTGGCTACACACTAAATGCCAAAATTTTCATCCAAATTCTACTGTGAACAGAAAGTAGAAAGACCTGGGTAGGCGATACTGAAGAATATAATGGGGAAGACAAGATTCTTGCTTCCCAGCCAAAGTATTAGTCCTTGTTTTAGAAGGTTAGGTAACTTGTCAGCCTGGGAATAAAAACCACAGAAAAAGAGTATGTTGTGGGTGGATTATATATCTACCTGATCCTTTTCTAAACACAGCATGGCCTTCTACTTACCAATTGGGCAATTCTGACTCTTTTATGTGGTTCTCTTCAATCCCTTTCCCCCAAATATGTTGTTTACCTGAGGGAATTATTTACCTTCTGGAAACCTCTGTAATTTGTTTTTACCCATAGGTTTTTGCTTTAAGGCTGACTACGCTATAACTACAAAGAAAGAAAAAAAAAAAAAGTCTGATTCCAGAACAATCCTAGCTGTTTTGGGGGTTTTGTTCCTTGAGAAAATGGTAATGCCGAGACTGGGTTAATATGATAACATGCAGTTGACTAGTCTGAACACAAATGGCTTTTTTGGTGTTAGTGGTTTATCTGAATACAAATTATTTGATGTTTAGTGTCAGTTACAGATTGAGTGATATTCTGAAGGAGGGGGAAAGAATTGATACTTAGCTTTCTAGTACATAATATGTTTGTGAATGCCAAGGAGCACTCTGTACCAATCGTGTTTAAGGTGGGCAGTTGCTAGAAATGTGGAGAAGTATGTTAGAAAAAGCTTTAATGTTATGCTTTGTTCTTTCCATGTTGCAAGACCTAAACATCCCAATACATTGGGGTATTTTTGTACGTCCTGACCTATCTGTTTACTAGCTGTTATTGGCAGACAATTCCACTTGTGATTTTAGGTATTTGGGTGTTGCCTGATGGATGTTAATGTTCATCTGCACTGTGAACAATTTATTTCACAAACTAAATAATATTTTGAAAATTGCTTGGTCTATAAACCTTACGGAGAAATAGTGAAAATTTTAATCCTGTCCTGACATTGCAAATGAAGTATCTTAAGGCCTCGCATTAGTGCCAGATTTTAGTGGCTTGTTTACAGCCTGAAAGATTCTTTCCCTTGCTCTTTCAGATGGGGCTGCGCACCCGTGTAGTAGTGCTGTCTTCTTCATATGATTGGCCTACAGCATTCACTTGCAGCTTACAGGACCCATTAAGTAGAAGTTGATGCACCAAGTTACTATAGTGTTATTTTGTATTAATTGACTTTGGAAAATACTTCTCATCCCAGTAGATGCATGTAGATTATGCTGCTAATGCTGTCTAGAGATAGCAATCGCTTTATCCTGGGATTAGGATCTCTTGCAGGTCCACATGAGAAAGTTGTGTCACAGCTCCCAGTGCTGCCCTGATTTGTGAGCTTTGTGAGAGTATGACAAATGAGGAAATGTCTTCAAAATCTGTGTTTATTTACTATATTTATTTTTAATTCTAGAGGAGTAAATGTATCTTTTTGCGAAGATTGGATTCTGCACCTTTCTATTTATAAAAGGCTTTTAAAGCACACATTATCACAGAAGTGTATTTAAAACTGACTTCTGTTGGCACTGAAGACACTACTGGCTGAGCAAGAGATCTAAATTTAGCCTTTAAGAATTGTGTCGAGTTTGTCCTCCCACTGATTTCACTGAAAGTATGATACAGACTCTCAGCTTGCCGTCCAGAGCAAACTTTACTAGTAGTTTCACTGATGCTGCTGTAACATTTCTCTCTTTTTGATTCAGTATACAAAATATGCATTGTCTAAAGTACAGTGGGTGAAATGTTTTTTTTTTATTTCTGATGTGATGCTTTCTTCATTGTAAGCATTGTTAGTGTTCAGGTATTACCTTTTCAACTTTTTTCCCTTCCACTGAGTCTTGAAATCACATCAGCTCCTCTTCTGCTCAAAATACGTTGTACTGCATTCTGCTGGAACTTCACAAAAAGATGTGACAGCTTGATTTGTTTTTCTGTTTTTGGAGTTACAGATAAACTGTTTCCGATTCTTTTGTAAGTATGGTTCTTTAGATCCGATAATGAAACTTAGGTAGATCTTTCCCCTCACTGTCTACTTTAGCCAAGATAGTCATCACTAAAGAAGTCAAACTGCTAATTGTTAATAAGAGCTGTCATGTAGAGAACTGTAGTCATGCTAAAATAGTAATAAACAGTGGAATAAAACATTTTTTTGTAGGAACCGTGGGCTGGAGCTGGTTAGAAAAGGTTGGAGTTTCTATTCCAGCTGTCATTTCAAACTGTTTCATCTTATAATACTACTACCGTACACTCCAGCTAACCATTGAGGGATGGAAAGAATATTAGTAGTAACACTGACAAATTGAGACTTCAGCTCTCTGGTAATGGAGTAAAATGTGAGTCCTTGAAGAGTGAATTGCAGGCTTATTCCCTGTATGGCCAAATCTGTACTTAACATGGAGCAAAGAAAAAGAATGTTTAGAAATACTGTGAAGATCTTTTCTTTGATATCCTTTCAAAGAGCAATATATTTCATGGTTCCAGCTTTAAAAAAAAAAGGACACCTTCTCAAAATTGGAAAAGTGAATGTATTTCAATGGCATGATCAGACTGATAGCAGAGATTAAATAGGCCAAACAGAATAACTAGTGAACATGTTTCTCTTACTTGAACATTGACGGTTTAGTGCAGTGTCTCTTCCAAGGGAAGCAGAGGAGAGGGCCTTGCAGAAGAGCTAAGACTGTCTGTGCACACTAATGCTTGCAAAGATGATTTGAAAGATGTTTTAAGACTAGACTAAATAATAAAAAATGAGTTGTTCAAACGTTGCATCTCTTAGCTTGTAAGTTCTATTGTAATAAGAAAGCATCATCAATATGTTTGACACAATAAAGCTGGTTAATAGACCTCTCTTCTGTTGGAGAGCATTCATAGAGCTACTTTTTAACTGGCTTTCCTAGGTTGTATCTGCTTTGTTTCTTTAGATTTGTGTATTTTTAGAGAAATGCAATCGTATGACTTTATGGGAGTGGAAGAGTTGATTGGCTGATTCAACATCTCTAATTTGAGAGATTATGTGCTTTTTAAATAAACAGAAGACATGAAATAAGGAATCTCTTGTATTCAGTGGCATAGAGGTTTTGTTTGGTTTTGGCTTTTTGGCCTGCTAATGCAGTGATTGGAATATCTGTTAGGATCCTTGAAACGCTGCCAAGACAAAGCCGGTTCATGAATTTAGAGCTAATAACCTGTCCCCCTCAAGGGCAGGTGTTCTTGTTGGTGAGGAAAAGATCTAAAGGCATATCAGCATTTGCTCATTGTTATTTCTGGATTTATGCTTCTATGCTTTATTTTTAAAGCCTAAATGCATGTATTCAGAATGGCCACAATGTTCTCTGTGCTTCTGGTACCGAGCATAGCATTTTCACCTCACTTCTGCTCTTCCCCAGTCACTCCGTGTCTTGCCTGATCTTTTCTTTCCTGACATGTTTCTTAATTTCTCTGCTTACATTTTTGCTGAATGCATCTGATCATATTAATTTTTTGCAAAGTTTGTGATCTAGGGATGGTAGTAGAAATTACGATGTACAACCTTAATGTTAAAGGTAGTATGAAACATGTTATTGCGTTATTCTGAAATTTAAATGAGGTAAAAGTACTGCAGGAAGTAACTGATAACAAAAAAGGGAAGGATTGGGTGAACTGATTTAAGGAAGCTGAAATGAGGACAAAGAAATACTTTGAAATCTGAGATGCTTAAAAAGATTCTGATTCCTAGTAACTTATGTTTTAAACTATTTAACAATAGTCATGTTTGTCAAAATAAAGCTAGTTTAATAGACCTCTTTAGTTGGAGAGAAGATGGAAAGGAATGAAGATCTTGAAAATGTTACACATTGGCAAAATGCTTATTTTGACACTGGGGAGGGAGGAAGTATAAACCCTGTGCAGAAATCATGATGTTGGCAGCAGCTGCTGTTGCAGAAGAACATTTACTGATGTGCTGACTTTGCAAGGGTATTTTTCTTCTGTGAGTCTGTTATGCTTTTTATTTTATTTTATGGAGAATGCAAAAGGTAGCAGAAGGCAAGGAAGAATAAACAGATTTGTTGAGAGTGTCATCTAAAAATGTTCACTGGGGTGGAGGCAATTGTTCCTACAATGACTAAAAGGCTGGAATGACTGATTTTATTAAAGTATAGTGTATATTTTGGCTATAAAACTGTGTGTAGTCTGGCCAACTAGTGACTGATGTGTAGGGAAACATATCTGTCTCCATTTATTCAAAGGTGTAAAGATGAGTTATTCAGGCTTGCCCAATGGGATATAACCACGAATAATAGGCTGGAAATTATTAAGGAAAGAAAAATGCATGCTGTGTCTACCAGGAAAAACTTCCTAACAACATTCTTCATACACTGTGGAATAATTTTCCAAAGGAGATGGTTAAAGCCAAATATCTCGACATGCTTTAAACTGTCCTGGGCAAAGTGCTAGGAACTATTCTGTAGGGAAAAATCTTTAACTGGCAGGAGGATGGCTACATGATCTAATAGGTCTTTTCCATCTCCAATGTCTACAATTCTGTTGTGTTCTCACACATGGTGTTCAAAAACAGTTAACGGAAAACTGTCCAGATGGAAGTTAAAAATCCCTGGGGCACTCTTTGAAAAAGAGTAGGGGATAACTGCAGAATGAGAGCCAACATTCCTTTTCTCAGTAAAACTGGTTCTAATATCCACGGCTGTATGTGAGCTGTTACCGCATTCCTAATAGCTGCTCTGTTTGCTTGTGGTTGCTTTAATGCTAATATCTGGCTCATCCTGTCAAGCGTTCCGAGATACAGAGAGGAAGAAAGATCTTCAAATTTCAGCCTGTCCTAAGTCCTAGGGAATGAAAATTAATTTCGTTTCACTTTTTAAATTTTGATTGCTTCTTCTAGAGAACTTTTAAAGTTAAGGAGTTGCAGGTGGTGTTTGGAAATGTTTCTGGAATGCAGTGATGACTTTGAAGCTTTCTACAAAGTTTGTTTTGGTTTTAAATGTTCGTAGGCTTCTTTTTCTCTCTTTTTGCTCTTTAAACGGAGCCTTTTGTTCAAAGTGTGTATTTTTCATTTAGTCAAAAAACCTAGCGCGACTCCTGTGCATGGGACAGTGGGGATGATGAGCACCAGACCTTAATAACCCCCTGACTCCTAATTCCGTACTATGCTAAATGTGGATGGCACACACGTCGGCACCAAGCCCAGCACCACAGCACACCAGAGCAGCAAGTACAAACTGGAAAGCACAGCACAGAGTAGAACTGGCAGTACACTGTGCCTGCACAGCAGCCTTCAGTGTGGGGACAGTCCCTGCCAGCTAGAAGCACTGGAGGTGCCACTGGAGAAAATGCAACTGATTCTGAATCTTAATGCGAAGCAGTTGTACTTGCAATTCAGTGTTGCCCTAAGCAGACTTTTTCAGTCTGTGTGCAACTCCTATTGTTTAAAAAAAAAAGTCCAGAGAAACCTGACTTACTTAAATGGATTGGGCCACTGAAGACTTAGAATTACACATTTTATTTTGTCTCTTATTCAGTAAGGGAGATCTGCAGATCTTACACCAGACACACAAGAAGAAACATTAACATCCTAAGTACCTGAACCAAAATCTTAGGACACAGTCATGCAAACTACTCTGTGTTGAAGAAGACTCCTTTGTAGGCCCATTAAACACTTAAACAATTTTAAAGGAGTGAAAAAAAAAAACCCAGGTAGAGGAAACTTTGCAGGCAGGGACAACTGCCCTTGTCTTGTAGTGCAGGCCCTTGAAGTCAATTGTTCGTTGATCTCCTAAATGGCTAAATCCAGGATCAATAGGAATGAAAGCTGATCTTCTATTGACCCCCATCTGGATGATGTAGTATTCTGGGTTACTTGTGTTTCATTTTTAAAGTCATGGTGATGAGTTGGTAAAGGATGGGATTTATGTGTGACGATATTATCTGACGATCCGGAGCCATTCTAAGTCACTGATTCGTTGCAGAAAGTTCTCTTGTAGTGGAGGGCATCTTTATGTTTTGACAAGTCTCTTAAGTTGTGCTGATAAAAAAGGGGAGAATGTTCTAGCAGAAGTACTCCCTCTGTGCTTTAAAAAATACCTGAAAATTACTCCATGTTTATAGTGCTTACTGTAGTATTGCCCATTGTGAGACAACTCAATAGGTTGAGCTTTTGTCCTTAGCAGGACTGCTCCTGCTTAATCCACAGAGAGCACATAGAAGTATCAAGATTTCCTAATTCTTCCTCCTCCAACCTCGTTTTTAAAAAATGTGATTTATAACGTTAAATAAATGTGTAAGGGAAACAGTATTGCCTTTTACTGTTGATAAGGATTTAGAATTCAGCTGTGAGCATACAAAACATGTAAATGTTCACCTTTCAGTTTGTCCAACAGTATTTAGTCCTGTTGGCTCACCGCTTCGATCTACTGAAATGGAAAGGACAGAGGAGAGTCATGCAGTTCCAGAGCTGAAGAAAGAGTTTTTAACTACAGTTGTCTTCATGCCAAGCACAACATAGGACCTGAAGTGAAAACAAAATTACTTACTGCACTGTATTTGACCTACAACTTTAACCCTTAAAACTTAGTTATTGTTTTCATTCCTGTAGTTTCACTGGGACACAGCACGTGGAATTTCCTAGACCTTAGACAGCTTTAACCTGTATCTTTTCATAAGAAGAGTTAAAGGGTGGCTTGACAGGAACAGAGTAACGTGTGGAAATGTCACCCTAATGTTGACCCTTCAGTTTCTGTTCCTGGTTCTGTAAGCAGTTGTATTTTAATTATTCTGTATTGTGGAAGAATGGTAAATTTGTCTGCAGTAATAATGGGGGGGGGGAAGTGTGAAACACTGTGTAACACTTTATTAAAACCTTTACGTATTTTAAATAAATCCACATAATGATTTGCTAGTATCCCTTTATGTTGTTTAACTGTTGGTAAACTACCAGATTTTTTTAATGTGTAGTTTAGGTCATTGGCAACAATACTAATCTGACATGTAATTATTAGCCATTTGCTTTATTTGATATGAGTTGCTGCAAACTGTATAAGATCCTAGTTACTCAGTAACTATATAGTTTAACCATATGCAGTCAGAAACAACACATTTTTGCTGTCATTTTGTTTTAAATCAGTATTTCCTTTGCTTTCTGAGAATGTATGGTGGGAACGTGTGGCTTGTGGCTCTTAGTATATTTGCCAGTGGGAGTACAGAGAAAGTCACATTGACTTTTAGCTCTGGCTGAGGAGCGTACTACTTGTGTTTCATTTGTGTTAGATTTCTTGGTTTTACTTAAAATCACGACTTTTCAGAATTCAATATCAAAGTAACTTGTAGATAATCTGTACAGGTATATGACTATACATAGCTCTTCAAACTTGGTTGATTTATGATGTCCAACATTGTTCTGGTTAAACTATTTCCCAGAATTGCTACAATTGCTAGTAGTCCGAAAGCAGTATTTGGGAGCAGCTAGATGCTTTTTGCCTTGAATAAGGCATTTTACGTCGAGTATGCTGGAAGAATAGAGATTTCCTCTCTTAAAAGTTGGAGGACAATTGGAGAAAGGAATTTTCAGTAGCATTATCAGCATTTGAAACATTGCTGTAATAGAGCTCTAGTTAGAGTAAACTAGGAGTCTGTATAGCTTTCGTATTTCTGGAGATACTCGTCTTAGAATTTATATTAGTGGGGAGTTGGGGGTGACGCTGGGGCAGCAGGAAGGTTTTACAGTGGAAGCGCTAAATGAGATGCTGATGTGAATTTGGCAAGCAAGAGAGTTTCCTGAGATGGAGCATCCTCGTAGCAGCCTGAATCCTGGCTGCCTCTGAGGGCTCCCACCCTGTCCAAGATGGAAGTTCCTGCAGAGAGCACTAATAGCATCCCTCACTACCTCAACGTATCGTGCTAAGGCGTGGGGCTTGACTGCTGTGAAACAATGCGATAAATGCCTCCCAGGGCCAGAATGAACATACCTGATCACCTAAATGCATCATTCCTGTGCTAGAACAAACTGGACTGTAGGAAGGCATTTCTATTAGTGGTGCAGCGACTAGCACACCTAATAAAGAAGAAGGTGATTAATCTGTTACTGTTTGGTCACTGGCACTTTTTCCCCGCTGTATTAGTATGCTTAGCAATTCTTAACACTAAATGTGACTATGGGCACTTATTTAGTGTGTTGTTTTCCTTAGTAGACAATTATACCAATCTTGAATGGAGCATTTTTTGGTAACTGGGTTAAAGAATTCTTAGAACATTGAAACAGTAGGCAGCAAAGCTTGTTAAGGAGTTTTTATTTTACAAGCCCTCAAGAATTCAGAATATGGCTTGCTTACTACTTTAAAAAGTCCAAATGTCCCTTATAGACTCCATTTCAGAGCCAGCATCAAATCTATGCTATACTTGTCTAAAAATCCAAACATGCACTCTTGGCCATTACTGTTTACTGAATCAGAACCCTACTGTTTCCACTTGCACTGTATCTAATTTATCGTAAGTAACCACAAAAACTAAAATTATTTATAAGTTGGCACCTAACAGCTCCACTATAGTTAAGGGTCTGTTGGCATTTCCATTATAAACCTTCTCTTTGAGAGGTTTATAACTTGGCAGTTTTACTTTTGCTTCAGGCTCAAATGTGCCATTTTCATCCAAGCACAAATTCTTCTACAGAATTTCATTTAAATCAGTTTGGCCATTATTTATTTTAGAATGTGTATGTTGGGGGGTGGAAGGGAACACACTATTTAATTTTGGTTTCAGAAGCTTTTTGGTCAGACTATATAATGAAAGAAAAATGGTGCTTTTTATTTTATTTTGTAGGTACTTAACCCTTCCTTGGATGTGTCAAAGTTACTAAAATCATGCTTTTTCAGGTTGCTCCCAATGCTCACGTGCCACACATCCACTCCCACCCACCCACCCATCTCGCCTGCCCCTACCCAATGACATGCTTTGAGGAAGCATCCCCTCGCTTCTGGCAGTGAAAGGTTTTTGGGAGGGTGGATGCAGTAACATACAGTGGATGTTCTGTTGAGAGGCCTCAAGCCAACCAGTCCAACTGAGGAAACAGATGGAGCTTAATTGGAAAAAGACAGGCCGAACGCAGTTGTCAGTCAAGTATAACCCTATGTGGTTAAGAGTGGCATTTCCTATGGCTCTGCCATTTCTTGTGGGATGTGTGTAAATTACTGCTTGGGTGCAGTAATCCTCGGAGTCTAAAAGTGGTGTGAGTTGCCGTTTTCCCTTGCTCCTGAATGCTGAACCACAGAGGAATTTCAACTCTTTTTTAGTCATAAATTCTTGCGATAGTACTGTATTATTATGCTAATTAAATTCTTGCCACATGAATGATACGTATCTATAATGTTTCACTACTAATCACAGTAACACAGTACAAGTGTTCTTTTACATCGTGGTTTAAGAATATGAAGAAGGGAAATTGTGTACAGAGAGGTAGAAATTTTTATTAGACCAAATAATACAGCTGAAAATAGAAAACAAGTTTCTGAGTCAGTTCTTTCATCACACTGTGCAAGAAGCAGTGAAGTACAATAGCTTTTTTTTTCCCCCCTTTGCTATTGAATTACTCACAAGAAAAAGCTACTCAATGGAAAACAAAGTGGAGAGAGGATACGTGGTTTGGCAGCTTCTTGTGTACTCATCATTTTGGGGTCTTGTTTTTTCAGGTAGTTCATGCAGATTACTGATTGGACAAACAAGTAATAAATCTACTTTGTTGTCTTCTGTTTTATTAACAAGAGGGAGAAGGGAAGCATGAGTATAATTAATTATGGCAGTAGATACCAACAGCTTATTGAACCATAGGGCATTAGATCCCATTGAAGCATTTGAAAGTCTTCTCCATCTTGCCTTTTTTTTCCCCTAATTCCATATGTTAATGAATTCATAGGTCAAATGTTCCAAATCTTGAATGTTTTAGAGACAACTCATTTTAAATTTCATCAGATTATTTTTAGTTTGTTGGCATTAACATTTAAAAGCACTGAAGGCTAAAACTTTAGTATATGTTAAAACCTGCTATTTTCAGCTTTGGGCTCTAGAAACAGAAGCTTACAGAAACAGCAAATGTTACAAGACACATGATTAGTTCATCACTATCAAAACTTAATTTTAATAACATTTTCACTGGTATCCCTTTATTGCTGAGGGTCCAGAAATTTAAACTATATGCAGTCATGGGAAAGAAAATCATTAGAAATACCTTTATAGAGCACATCTATAAAGCTCCAATTCAGCATAAAACACTTAAGCATCTACTTAAGTCCATCCATTTCAATGGGAATTTAGTGCAAGTTGAAGAGGTGTGTCCTCAGTGTCTGTTAAGTGTCTGTTAAGTGTCTGTGGGGTAATCTCTCTGTCTTACACTACTGAATTACTATCTTTGAAACTCAAGGTTTCAGAGCACTATGTAGAGCTGGCATCCTGGGCATGATTTGGCTGGACTTTTCATGCAGCTATAAGCTAATTGCTTTAATTATTTGGAAATATCCGTCATCCCGAACGAAACATAGAGGATTTATTATTTGGTGTCACCTAAGTTCAAGGATTTATTGTTTGCTATATTCAGCATCTAACCTTATTGATATATTATTTAAACCTTGTTGGAATATAACTTAGCACAATGACTTAGACTCCTTTCAGCCTTTCTTGGAAATGGGATAATATTGGGTTAGAATATTTTATGGTTATTTTCAAAGCAGTGTTTCCTGCAAACATGACCTTGAAGCAGAACTATGTATTTAGGCTTTGCAAGTTGTTACGTTTCATTATTACTCTATTTATGTGTCTTCAGCACAACAATGGCTGACTCACTTTAAATGCTGTCCCTCACTTCCTAACTCTCTAATTGAAGCAGAAATAATGTCCATTTTTCCTTTCTCTTCATCCACTCTAGAAGGTATATTGCTGTTTCTCATAAGGCCGCAGCTGGGAATGAGCATTCTTGAATCTCTGTCACTTTATTCCATAACCTGAGTATCCTCTACACTGGCTGATGAAATAAAACACATTTTCTAAATTCCAGTTGTTGCCCTGGATTTCCAATGACAAAATATACAGGATTTTGGGGGGAAAAGAGAACTGGACAAGGTTTATTAGCTGAAAGGTACTTGTCTGTAAGTACCTGGCGTAGACTGCGTTTGTGAAGGAGTGTTTCTTTTATTGGTGCGTGGCTTTAGTGTAAAGTTTTAACTGTTCCTAATGCTCATGTAGGTTGCTGAAACCACTGAACTTTGTCTGCAACTTTGCCAAGTGTTATTAGAATACATACCTGTACTGACAACTCTCACTAGGAAGGTGTCTACTGCTCTTGGTCACCTGCGTGTGTTGCTTCAAGTGGATCTGAACTTCCCGAGCTGAGGATGTGTTTTCGGAGGGCAATGCCTATCTAAGGGATACCTTAGAACTCTGGAGCTAATTTGTGCAGCCCATCGTTGCTTTGCCTCCCTAATCAGGTAGTTCCTATGAAAGCCAACAAATTTAATTGTCACTATGAATAAGTACTCACTTTGGTGAGATAGAACTCCATAGTTTTTATGTATTTAAATAAACTGCATGGAAATTAAGCTTAGAGAGGGGGAAAATTAAGCTGGAGAAGTCACAGTTCAGAATTTGTGAGTGTTGCACATAGGCTCTCAACATTTTTCTTTTCCTTAAAAAACAAACAAAAGCAAACAAACTAAAAATGGCCAGAAAGATGTGAACGTGCTCCCAAAAAAACAGCCCCTGATTTTCTTTTCTTGTGTTAATTTTCATATATTTGTGGAAACTTCTCTAATTTTTCCCAGTATTTAGAAATTGTCAACATTGGCTTACACTTACCTGTGTTTTAGTGTACATATTCAGTACAGAAGGATTTTCGAAAGTGCACAAAGTATATTACATGCAGGTGTACCTGTCAACACAAATGGGAGATTATTTCAAAAAATAAAAACTGTGGCTTAAATCTGAAGCTACAGGAAAGACATACAATAAATCTGGTGTATTTAATTGATGATAGTGGAAATGCTATCAACAAATATAAATAACCGCTTCCCCTTCTAAAATATAAGAGATTATAAGAGAGTAACTTATGTTATTGCAACACAGTAAAATCATATAACTTTATATGAATTAGTGTTTTAGTTATTAACAGTTAATATTTGAATGTTCCATTTTCTCCTTCCTCTTTACATTGTCTCCATGTACAGCTCAGTCAGTAGCAATTTCTTAGTAGGAGCTTCTTAATGAACAGAGATGTTGCAAAATGAGTTTTATGGCCTTTTTTCTTGCTTTCCCTAGTACTGTAGTATATTTTAGACCTCTTATTCATGTAGAAAAGTAAATAAGGATTTAATTGCAGTTCTCGGCTCAATGCTAAGCCAGATACTTGGCATACAACTGTCAAAAAGGGTTTCTTTTATCTGCCTTGCAATGACCTTAACTTGACCTAAAATGACTAGTTTCTGTAGGGATTGCAATGGCTCAGGCTCAGAAAGGTTCTTGTCTGTCACTTGGTGGTTGCTTCATGTCTGTGTGTGTGTTTTATATGACATCATACTGTCTGTACTATCAATTCCTAACAAAGACAGAAAAACTAGTTCCACGTATTTTAATGCAATTTGCATTGAACTGCTTCCATATACTCAGTGGAGCAGCCGAGACATCTAGACATCGTGGTTTTCTTTTTAAATAATATATGCTGGAAATGCAGTAGGTTTAAGATATCTGTCTGTCTGTTTCATTACAAATCCATTTAAAATACTAATCATAATTCATGTTCCCTCATTCTTTCCACATTTAGGGGTGTTACCTGGGTTTGGAATAGCCAGCTGTCTCAAACACTATCCGCATTTTTAAAGGAATACGAAGTCTTGGCAGACATTGGAACAATTAATTGGCTTTTTCAGCCAACTCAGGTTAGGAAAGTATTTTGCGGGGAGGGGGCCGAGTGGGAGGGGAATACAAGCTCCTGGTTTCAAGTTTGAGTTCTATTAACCCTTTAGGAATGGTAGTCAGACTTTTTGCTAAGCACAGTTCTCCATCTCTGACATCTGTGAAATTTATTTCTTAAGTGACAAGATTCTAAACTATTAATATACAGGACAAATACGTTTTATTAAGGGGAGATGCCTGGGATGAGGTGGGCAAGAGCTGAATCTAAATCATGATGGATTTAAAAATCTCTGAGGTGAAATAAGCATTAGAATCTGTGTTAAAAGAACTCTAGCCTCCTCCTAGTATATTCTTTTAGAACAGAAGGAGGCGGAAGGTGGCATCTGAGGCACAGGATGATGCTATCTTCCTGTTGAGTTAGGATAAAATATTTTGATGTTGGATTTGCTGACCGCATTCCATACCTTGGCTTAAGGACAGATGCTTAGTTAATATTTAATTCCCAGCTCCATAGGTTTGCCTATTTTCATTCTAAAACCAGAACAAGTACTAAACACTAAATTTTAATTACATGTACGTCCTTGCATTCCTGAAATGTTTTGTTTGAAGTATTGGAATTGTTACGCAGTCTGCTTTTTCACAATTCTGTGAATCAGAATTTGTGCCAGTGAATCAATTTATGGCAAAGAATTTTCAGTGCAGTTGCTTTTAACAGTTGGATGCTCTTGTTCTGAAGACTGTTTATTTGTTTGTTTCAATTGTCCTTTATGGAGTAAACTACTAGTAGTTTAGACTGGAAACTGTAAAGTTAAACTTTTTGGAATCGTTACTGCCCCAAGTGGGAATATAAACCATATTGAACAAAATTTATTTAGCCTATTAAAAAGTCAGCCTAAAACTACATTTAATTAGTTTACACTATTACATCACTTCACTAGTGGGGAGTAGAACTTACACAGAGTAAAAGGAGCTCTATCAGGTGAGCTGACTGTGGCCCATATGGGGCTTTAAGATAATGATGAGTTTAAATTTCCTCTTAGAGCTAAGTGAGAATAAAACTGGAGGCAATAAATACTCTTGGCCAAAGCCATTAAATGAAAAAGCTGGGAATTCTCCAGCTCTTGACTTAAATTGTTTGTTTATCAGCTGGCGCCTAGTCTGGAGTCAAGAGCTGGAGATTTCTATCTGTGACAGAACTTTGAAACTCTTGCAGGACACTTTCATTTTAACTTAAGGTAACTTGAGTTTATAGCTTTGGCTTTAAAGATTACTAATGATTTACTCATTTCCTTACCATTTAACCAGAGAGGACTTTTTCCCAGGAAGGGATCTGTGTTTATTTAGGGCCTTTGTCTGCGGAGGGATTAAAAGGCAGCCCACCAGCATTGTGAACTTGATGGTAATAAAAGGTCACCAACACACACCATAAAAACGTTCTTACTATGGAATTAATTATACAGTGTAATTTTACAAAGCATTTCAGTAACCCTCCTTTTAGACTTCTGCTGTATTTGATTTTTCATCAAATGGGGAAAAATTCAACTTTTGGCATTAATTGCACGAATTAGACTCTGTGTGTATGTGTACAACTGTTTACAGTATAATATACTCATCGGCAAGTTCAACTCACAATTGAAAACAATTGTAAAATACCAGCTGAAGTTAGATCTGGACATGTGAACTTTAAAACTTAAAATACTGCACACTGGGAGCAGCAGAATGAAAAAAGACTTGTTAGCTAAGAAATGCAAATGATTAACTTAAACATTGTTGCCATATTTGGTATTTTTATAGAATATGGCATATTTTCCAAGCCATTAAGCATTGTTCAAACAGAATCCTGTTACTTTTTCTAAGCCACCAGGTGGCATTACAGCCCAGCCTGCTCAAAATAGGCAACTGATAATTTATAAAGATTTGTACAAAAAGCATTTCTCCTCTCCACCCCATTCATTTTCTCTAACTTTTAGGGCTTAATTTAGAATATCTGACAATGATGATTAATATTCCTAAAAACCAAAGTGATTTAATTCTAGATTTTGTTTACAAAGGTAAAAAGTGTTAAAATTGCCATGTCAGGGTATTGGCAAAACTTTTTTTGCTTTGGTAAAGTGATAGCAACAGAATTATGTTCCTATTTAACTTTTTGAATGAGCTTAGATTCATCCACAGTGAAGGTCACAGTAATTTCTTAAAAGCTGTGAACAGGCATAGAAGAATATGTAGAGGAATCCATGTGGTTTTCTGTATCGGGTGCAAAGATATCTTGCTATATTCAAAATAAAGAATGAAAAAGTACAATTATGAAGTTGGGTTTTTTTTCCTCTTTTGCCTTAAAAAGGTCTCTTTCCTCCATTTCCAATTACCATTTAATCATACCTTCCATATTCTTTTATAAATAGACAAAATAAAGCACATACTCATGAAAAATAACTAGAAAATCATCTTTCGCCAATTAACTGAAATATTAAATAGCTAGTAACGTGTGTCCTGTAGCCTGTTTGACAAATTTGATACAATAACATAGTCAAAAACATAGTAAATCTCTACTTTGAGTAAGGGGGGATTTTTTTCCCCAGTTTTGTATTTTTTTGAATGTGTACTTCTATGGTTTCTCCTGAAACGGATGAATTTAAAGTGCTACTGCATTAATTTATCTGCAGTTTTAGTAAGTGCCACTCATCTTATGCTGTTGCCCTTCTTCTTAGGCCATTTAATGGGCATAACCCATTTTAAGAAATGTATATGTTTCAAAGTAAGTGTCTCTGACCTCCCACCTTGTTGAAGTCCAAACATATATGTTTTGCTGTTTTACTTTAACGTTGATTTCTTCACTAAGAAGAGTATGGTTTGCTGAAAGCATTGCCTAAATTATCACATGGGTTTTTTCTTATTCCCTCAGTATCTGAATTTTTATGTTACTGTTTCAGTTATGCTGCACCTCAGATACTCAGACTTTAACATTGATTTCTTCACTAAGAAAAGTAGTAGTAGAATAGGTAATTGAGGCTTTTGACCCTGGATATTAGACTTTTAAACTTGATACAACAGTCTGCCTCTAAGCTTTGTTGTATACTGATATTGCTACTTACTTAACATCAAAAAGCTGTGGTAGTTTGCCTTTATAGATTGCGCCTGTGTTCTGGAATTGCCTCCTGCTGTCCTTGAACTGTTTCTTAGTTTAACGTGTTAGATTTTCTCATCAAAGCTTTTAAGCATGATGTTTAGTTAACACTTGTTCTATCAAATCTGATACAGTAGACTGGTTTGGAATAAAACTGTTCTTTTCATTAACAAACACGATAGCTTGACAGGCCTCTTTCCCAGCACATCATGGGTTTTTTGTGTAATGATATGCACATGCAGATTTTACATTGCATGTAATCTTTATGTTTGCCCAGTTCGCAGTCATCGCTCTAGGACTAGAGTAAATGACTGTTTTTTGCCAAGATTCCAAAAGTAAACTAGCCTCATTAAAAATAATGGTTGCTGAGAAAAGAATCTCTGTAAGTTGAAGCGGTTTGCTTATAGACCTGTTTAACCATAACAGTTTTGATGCCTTATCTACCAGTTCAGTTCAGTATGACACCACTGCTGCTGAGAGCTGCTATGGGATTCACAGCACAGAGGTGAAAAACAAGAACATCTGGATAAAGGAAAAAAAATAGAATAATAGTACCCATTTAAGATCCGATGCATTGCTTGAGCTAGCTAGATAAAAATTGGGGAGTGGGGGAGGAAAGGAGAAGAGCAAAGTAGTGAAATGTCATTTAATGACTTCAGAAAACGGGATTCTCTTTGACTTTTCATTTGACATAATATGTCTGTGTATACATATTGTGTCAAAACCATGACAATGTTGTGTATTGCTTTGCCCATTTTTAAAGTGGTTTGAGAAACATATTTTTTGAAATAGAAAATTCAATAAAAGTGTATAATGGGAATGTTTAATTACTATAATCAGTTACAGCTACAGTCATTTTAGAGTGGCTGGATTGTATACTTACTGCTTTAAACTTTACAAGAATTATTTCCTACATAGACACTTCTGATTTTTTTCCTTCCGTTTGTAAACGTTTTTGGCTTGGGTCAGTAAAAATGGAAATGCTTAAATATGCAGCATGTGGTCTTTAGAAAATCTGAAAAGTGTTTGGCTACTTTATTGTCAAAAGTTAGGGTTTTTGAAGATATATCTACATGAATACAAAGGACGTGGCTATGCATATGATTTTTTGCGGTTGATGTTCCTAGTAATATTTTGTTTTAACCCTACATGAAAATTCAAAAAGTACAGAAAGGCCTTTTCTTAAGGGGAAAAAAAAGTCTCTGCATATTCCCAAAGACTCCCAGATTTGTAGCAGATGTACTGGAATCCCACTACTAAAATAAAACAAAATCCAATTTTTTAAAAAATTGTATTTTTTTAACAAAACATTAGTTAGTGGCAAAGTAAAGATACCGCACTAACAGTAACATATGAAACTCCTAACCTCTGGTTTATATTCCAGCTCATACTTCCTTGGAAGTAAATGTAGAGGAAGAAATTAAACCTGTTTCTGTAGAAAACATCCTCAAGCTTTTAAAGTAGATGCTCAGGACCATTGGTTTCACCATTTTCTGGGATTAGAGAATTATCATTTCATAAACTGGGTGTGAAATAGATAAGTGAAATAGGTAAGTAAAGAGATTATAAGGTAAAACCTTAGAAGCGAGTTTCAGAACTGAAATCTGCTTTAGAAGCAGAACTCACAGCTGGTGTATGTTGGATGGCGGAGCAGGACTGAGAACAGTTAGGAACAGTGACTTCAAGAAGTGTAGTAACTTTTCAAAGGTCGGTCCTGTAACTCATTTCAACAGTCTTTCTCCCGTAGTTATACTTTCCTCTACCTTTGCTCAGGGCTGTGCCTGACCAGATGAAGTACGGCGAGATTGCAGAACTTCTCCCTCCCGGGACACCGAGTAACTATAATAAGAAAAGCTATTCTGTGGGGAAGTGGAGTGTTGGCTGGAGTGTTTGTGAAACAAGTGGTTGCAGTGTTGAACGGTGAGGGGAACACAGCTATTGGAGTAAAAACTATTCAAGAGCAACTGGAATATAAAATCCTGATTCTTTTATGGCCTTTTGGTGGCCCACTTCATTGGACGAGAAAGAGGGAAGAGAAGGTGTCGGAGAACATCTTTATGTGCATGTGTGGTTGTCTGTTTCAGATTATTACTCTATTGAAAAAACCTAAAAATATACTCATTAGAGCAACAGGCAACGGGTTTCCTCTCTTGGAGGAATAACGCACATCCTGGAAAAGCATGCATTTCTGTCCTTTGCCTGGTTTGTGAACACCGTGGCTGATATAAATACTTCTGGGGTTTTTTTTGTTTTCTTAAAAATAAAACACCTATTAAATAAGGTGACAACCAGTAAGCTGAGAAAATTCGATCCTCAAATTTTAAGTACATCATTGCTTGTTCCTAATTTGACTTTTTTTAATGACTTCAGAAATAACATTTCAAGCAAGTAATTGTGTACATAAACTGTTTAAAGTTCTCACCTATAGACTATATACTTTTTAGGTGCTAGTAGATAGGACATGTTAAATAGTGTGCGTGTGTGCGTTTATATCCGTGTTCTTTTCTCTTATCTTGCAGTGCCCTACCTTACATATCAGAAATGACCTAATAAAATGAACAACAAAAATTGTAAAATTTTCTTACAACAACAAGAACCTAAAATAACCATTTTATAATGCCAATGAGGTAGCTGACTGTGTGCATTATTGGGTAATAAGATATTCTCTGATGTGTTTACTGCATTCAGCCTTCCACACAAATATGTATTGAAGCCATAAAATGACCATAATTGTACTAGCGTACACCTTCTTGCTGAATTATTTCTGTTGTATTAATGATTATCTAGTGAAATAATTTTTGTTGCTACTATAAAAAAATTTATGGAAAGGAGAATTGATAGATTTTCAGTTTGTCAGTAACTTAATTACGTTGTGATCTCAAATTTTGTATCTGTGTAAAATCATTTAATGGTTAAAAGTTGCAACGCTGCAATGCCTCACAAGACTGAGATAACTTTGAAATTATTTATATATAAATAACATATTTATTATATATAAAATATATAGTACCATAGGAAACTCAGATTAATGTGATTAGATAGTGGAAAAAATATTTGTTACCATCTTTTGCAAAGCTGACATTCTTTGTCAGTTCCACACAGTGTGTTGAATGAGAGTGGTTGTGTTCTAAACATAGCATCAACACTTTGCCTTTTTCAATAGTGTCAGTTTTTATAACATTTTAGATAAAAATCAATTCGTTTTTAGTTTAAAAAAAAAAGTTTTTTATCCATATTGCTAGACTGTAGAAAACTTGTTATCATTTTGATGGTTTTGAAGAAAAATTAACCAGCATAGTACAAGCTGTATCTGTTACATTAGATGAAACTACACTTTATTATAGAATTAGATTTTATTATTCAATACTTAACAATCTTCCTTATGTTTTTCAAGGCTGACTGACCTGACTGTGGAATGTGTCTGTGTTCGTCTGTTAACTTTATTTTTCTTTTGAGTGACACACTTGTGTCCTATATTATGAAAATAGCCTGTATCCTTTGAAGACCAATAGAGTAACAGTAAGAGTAATCAACAGTAAGAGTATCAAACAGTAGGAGTAATCAATACTTTATCCAGGGTAAGCATGGGAAGCAACTAGAAGATAGCAATTGAGAGCTGTAGATATTGGATGATGATGAACTACTGAACAATGTGGGTTTTTTCTACTGACAGGCCAATTTGAATGACTGAGGGCATGGATGTGTGTGGTGGAGGCGAGTGAGGGTGGCAAGGTATGTGCTTCCCAGTAAAAATGGACAGGCAAGTAAGGTGTTGGAGACTGTTTTGGAGGAAGAACATTCTCTAAAGGCAGGAAGTCAAAAGGTGAGAAGAAATAAGACTATCCTAGAAGTCTTAGCTTAGCCTAAAATTTTCTCCTAAAATTTCTTGGGGAGCAGGGGGTGCTTGACTTTTTTGGGGGAAATTTTTTTTAAACGTGAGAGCAGCGTGCTGAAGATGCTGCTTTGCTTCACCTGTGGTTTTTTTCATGTAGTCTCTGAAGCATGCAGCTCTCCTAAACAGGTGGACTCTGAAGAAAAATATCTAAGTAGAAAATGTTGTAATGAGTATTGGGAGGAGAGTGTGACACTGCTGGACTGTGGACTGCCCAAGAAAAAGCTGAAGTGTCATCCACATAGGTAAGACAGATACAGAGTTACTAAGTGGAACCAGGAAGGGAGCATAGGGAAGAGAGGGGACTAGACGCATGTGGCTGCTGGCTTGGAGAATTCTGTACTGATGAACTCAAACTGCCAAATGCCGAATGAAGAATGAGGAGCTTTTAAGTCTTGTTTTTGTGGGAGGAGTTTGTCTGAATGAGAATATTATACCATAAAGGAATAGCTTTGTTAATGTTAAGCTTGCTTTGGCTAATAGAAAAGCTATAGACCTATTGGATGAAGAATGTGATTTCCTCAAGGCTTTGTCGTGGGCACAAACAACCTGAGAAAGCATTGCAAAACTAGAAAATCTAGAAAGCGGTATTGGTTAGCACAATCCCAGACTACTTGCACTCCAGGGCTGTTCTGAAATCTGGTCTGTTTAAAGGGGATGTTTTCTGTCAGTCATCGGGAAAGAAATACCAGTGTGTTGTCCTGGTGTCTCGTTTTCAGAGAAGTCCTTATTAATAGGGACTTCTGGAGGTCATCTAGTCCAGCTTCCCCCTTGAAGCAAGACTGTTGCCAAGATTGGATGAGGTAGGCTGTGGCTTTCTTCTGCAAGTCTTGAAAACCTTCAAGGATGGAGATTCCACCAACCCTGTCTGCTTAACCAGGTCCCATGCCACCCTCACATCCCAGCTAAGAGGTTTTGTAGCCAGTGTGCAGAGGTCAGATACAGATGCCAGAGTAATATCCCAAAATGCTAGGGAAAAGAAGTACAAGGAAAAAAGAAAACTCTTTGTAGGTATACTTCTCTTGTCAGTCCTGATATTTTTGAGGTGTGACATGTTTGAAACTTCTGTGTCTTGTTTGATGAACACTGTGCCTTAGACACGTTTGGAATTTTAAACATAACAGCTCTGAGAGCCTCAAAATTGGTCTTAACATATTAAACAGTGCCAGTGATCCAAAGACACGTATAGCTGGACTTCAAATTCTCATTATTGAAGTAGTTTTGAAAATAGGCTTTGCATGTCAAGTCGTGTTTGGGATCCAGAATTCAGACAAGTTGATACATGATCCTATAATTTCTTTGACCATGTGGTTTTCACTGCATGGATTCAGTCACAAATTTGGTGGCTTGTCTTTGCCTGGATTGATGGTGACAAAGCCAAAGGAAAGTAAATAGGCAATATATATAGTTCTTTTTCTAAGTCTGCAGCCTTCAGGAAACTGTTGACCTATTTAGTCAATCACCTCCTTGGATGCTTCTGTGGAAATGAAAAATGATGATATGATTAGGATGTCTATAGCAAACCCATGACAAAGCAGTTGTTAAGTGGGTCTTTTATTGTCTGATCATATATAATTTTTTTCTTGGAGGCGGGTCATTTTATCACAGTGAAAAAAGCTTCTATTCTTCTTTGGTCAGGGATTTTTTGTGTACTAGCATTAATAAGTCCTGGGAATTCCTTAAAAGTGGAAGCCTAATAATTATCTCTTTGCTGTCAAAGAGCTAGTCTAGTTGATGCTTGGTTTTTGCAATGTCTAATGTCAAGGTTCTATACCAGTAATTAGTACCAACACTTCCCACATACTGAATTTATGGCACTGTGACCACATTTTTACATATGTTGAGGGATACTTCAGTAACCCTCTTAACATGAGGATATTAAGAAATATGCTCTGTTATCTCTCCCTAGAAATTTAGTTTGCTGCATTTTTGTTTTTTGCTGTCTGGCAGCAAGTGTAATGAGATCAAATTGTGTTATTCTGTAATGCTTTTTACCTAATTATACATGATATTTAAAAGAAAGGGCCTTGCCATGCTGCCAATATAATGTGGAAATACAAAATTACTTCTGTTGACGACCCTTTTGACTATTAGAAGACATTAAGTGGCCAGATAAAGCAAAAACACTGTCCTGGAGGCCTGCCAGAATCCAAGTAAGCTGTTGATATTGAATCTTTGACCTTATGATATTCTAGGAATGGATGAACAAAGGAATTACTTTTTCTCATGAACCAGTGCATGAGTAATCAATGAAAGTTGGATAAAAATAATATTTTAAAAAAATGCTACCTGGGAGCACTTCTCATAGGGTCTCAGAAATTAATTTCTGTTAATTTCTGACTGAACTAGAGTTAAAATATTATAAGAACCTATTTTGAAAAATGCCTAGCAGAAGCACTGTCAGCAGCACACATGTATGTGTTACCAGTCTTACCGGCAGTAGCAATGTATTTTGCTACAGGTTAGACAGTCAAGCCCTTTTCTGACTATGAACAATACATGAGCCATAAATCCTTACGCCTAAATTTCAATGTTACAGACCGTCCTCCTCTGTCCATTGCCATAATAATTGAGCTGCTTCTGCTTTATTTTTAAAGCAGAAAATACAATAAATGTCTTCATTTGAAGCTCGCTTAGTTTATAAGGGTTTATTTTTATTTATATGTGGGGAAAACCACACAGTCTATTTTAGCTCAAAATGCATTATAGTTAGTGGGTGACTTCATATTCTTTTCTTTCATTTTCTTTTCACAGGATTGAAATCCATAATCTTGGAGAAACTGCCGTACAGTTTCCATACCTTGCGTACATACAGCTGCTGTTGGTAGATGAATATGGTAGATGGTATTTGTTGAAGGCTGTATTTATTAATGGAAGGGAATGTCTCTTGGATAGCTAGATCCACAATTAGGAACATCTCTAGAAAAAATGGTAAAGATTGTGAAATCAGCTTAGGTCAGTGAGGGACTAATGCAGTGGGGTACTATTAGGAGAGGAACGGGCATGTTTGCTTACAGTGTCTTATGCTACTACATAATTTTTTAAGTGTATTTGAGTGTTGGTTGGAGTTTCTGCATTGTGCTGTGTGGTGGGGACTTTTTCTGTGGCTCTGCTGGGCCTTGTTTCTTTGCCACCACCTCACTTCTGTGACATGGGAATTCTGGCCTGATTTTTATCTGCAATGTGTTATTACAGTATGTCCAAAACCTGGTAGACCAGCAGACTTCTGGCTAGCCACACATTGTGTGTATGTGTTCTGCTGCCACAGATTTGGCAGGATTTGGTAGCTCTGACAACTCTCCTTGTCTTCTCTACTGCACTCATGCCATGGAGTGCAGGTTCATCAGATCATTTGCATGTTTTGATGACTATAAATACTTGTTGCTAGTGGCATTTATTTTCAGTCAGGTGTTTTTCATTTGAGCACTGAATCTGGTTTGCCTCCTTTAACTTTGAGAAAGATGGGTGATTGTCAAGAACAAATATAGAGAAAATGTAGTTCTGAGCTTCCCTTCACATATTCCAGGTGCTTCAGCCTATGCTGTTTCGTTGGCTTTCCTACAGATTGTAAATACTGTTTGAGTGAGAGCTTTAGGGAATGACATTTAATGTCTTATATAAATGGTTAGTGCCTTATATACACTGAAAAGGGCAAGGATTAGCAGGAGGTAAGTATTAAACTCACGGGCCTCTCCAACTCCAGAGTTGAAGTACAGATCATAGAGATGGTTTTTCATACTTTGTGATGAAAAGAGTTGATGTCTGTCTGGTTTGATGACATCAGTACAGCTTGTTTTCATGGGAAATAATCTCCCCAGCAGATCTGTAGGAAGGAGCCTATATGCCTCTTCAGCTTAATATAGTCAGTGCTATGGGTAGATATGGAGATTACTGTAGGAGTTTCCAGTAAGGAAAACTTTGCTTTAGGGGTTTGAAACTCTTGCTGAAGAAGTAATGCCGAGGTGAATGTTGTGACTCACTGGGGTGATGAATCTTAAGGAATATTTCAATTAATTCCTCCTGACATAGCCTCTAGTTCTGGTACCTGAGGTTTAGCAGCAATTCCAGAGTACCTAGAGCATAAGCATCCTTCTTTATGTAACTCATACAATTTTACTGTGGGAGCTAAGGTGACTTTACCAAAGTTCATCTGCTCCCTTCTCTGGTGGCTGGGGAGATGTTTATAGAAATGCTCCTGTGGGTTCCATTTTTGACAGTGGCTCTATCTTATCACCAAGACCAGCACTATCAACTTTAAGTCATTAAACATGAGAGAAATGGATTCAGTATGAGGGCAGATTTGGAATGTTGCTCTTGAGAACGAAGGGAAATAATTAATAAAATGTCCATTTCCATTTCCACCTCTGTCCTTGCTAGGAGTGCAGGAGAGCGTTTATTCTAATGATTATTATCCTTTTGCATTTGCTGCAATTATTGGAGTATCCAGTGTGACTTTGGGGGGGCCTGGCCAGGGCAGTTATTCTTTTGAATAGCTTCATCAGCTAATACAGCTAGAGCAGAGGCTTGATCAACATAAACAGGACGACAGAGTGACAGGACAAAAGGGAGGACGTGGCTGCTGTAGTGAAAGGGGTAGTATGAGACCACCATTATAGTGGGCCTATTGCAGTAGAGGTTTGGGGAGAATTGCAGGAGGCTGGCACATGGTTCGTTGCATGGTGCCGCTATCCCAAAACTATGATCCACAGTGTGTGTGTTCAGCAGAACCTTAAAAGGGAGTGTGTTAAGCAGCAAGAAATTTAATACAATGCTTCCTGCTTTGAAGCTAAGATGAGCCTGCTCTAGGATTTAATTTTGCTTGGGAACTGATGCAGCAGGCTGTAGCCCACAGCAGAGTGGAAGCAGCCGGGGTAGAGAAACTGCTTGTAACATGTGACAAAGCAAACTGCAAAGAAGCCATTCAAGGGGCCAGAAGGAAGCTTTAGATGGAATGATTGAAAATTGTGACGAAAAAGTTCCTGCTTGTCATTCCACAAGATTAAATTCTCTGATCCACCATCGTGGTTTTTTTTTTTCCTGCTGGATTATCTTATCTGTGGTATAGCTATCACTTTGATGGTTTAATTGTACGTGTCTCTTGACCTCTTTGAGGATAGCCCTCCGTTGGCCCACTGTTCCTTGCCTTGACCAGGTGGCCGCATGGCATCATCTTAATCTCCTCCAGTGAAGTGTTTCAAGGGAAAGTGTTTCTCCCAGGCAAGAAAAACTTGTTATAGTATAAATCTCTCTCCTTCATCTCCTTGTGTCTCCTATTTGCAAATCTACTTCAAGCCATCTCTGTCGTTTGCCATCATCTTTTATTCCTGATATTGCAGGGTTTTTTCCATGTTTGTCTCCTCATTCATAGGTTTTGTGACTTGTAACTTCTTTTCTACAATTCATCAAAGTTCAGTAGCAGATGCTGGGAGCAGTGGAGAAACTGAGTTTCCTTTGCCATGAAGATGGTATGGCTTGTCAGGACTGGGAAGTATACCAATAGTGGCTTCACTTAAATCTTCCTACTGCTGCCCATTAAACTCAAATAACAGCCTGTTTGGCCAGAGCAACCTTGCAGAGGCAAGTGTGACTTGTAGTTTTTGCTCAAACAATGAAAATAAATGCTAAATCCAAATTTCTTGATTTAGTTAGCATAAACATTTTTTCATATGAGATCTCAGAGACTGTTTGAAGCAATTGTTGTTCCAGAGAACATGACTGAAATTGACAAGGTATATTTATGATTGGCATCGGCCTCACAACTGGGTGACGTATCGTTTGTCCTTTTTTCATCAAGGTAATAATCCTACTTGTTGTTCCCAAGAATGCTGCCATGTCCCTGTGTGTCTGTTCTTCTGCAGTTTATATCTTGATCAGAATTACAATTTTCTCAAGATAATTCTTTTCAGAAGGAAACTAAATACATTTTGGATTGATTGCATTATTGGTAGTGTCTGAAGTTGTACTTACCTGTCAGACTATGTTGTACTACATAAATACCTGAGCTGTAAAAAGGAGCAGGAACTTTATGTTGCCCTGGTTGTTCATTTTGAGTGTGTGAGTTAACTTGTTTTGTAGTTGGCTTGTTTGTCTGACAGGAAGTGTAGATTGTGCTGTAAACATGCTCAAAGCAGGAATCTAGTGACAGTGACACAAGGTTAAAAACTGGAAAATAATTCAGTATGATTGTGGAGTTTTTATTACCCATTTTATTTTTATTATTATCTTCATAATATTTAAATGTAAAATCAAAGGGCAGAGCTGAAAGAAATTAAAAGTCTGTGTACAGAGTGAACTTGTGTATTTCTTGCCCAGGCTTCCTTTTACAAAGTGATAAAGCAGCAGTAGTGGTGCACTATAGTCATGTCAAAATTATACAAATAAAAGTTTGGGACAAAAATAAGTCAAATTCAGAATTTCATCAGGCAGATCTGCATCAGTAGAGTGCATTTTTATTAAATATTCATTATTGTAATACAGTGTGTATCCTCAGAACAATTTGCAGAGATATATTTGTAGTAAATGTTCTTGTACCTCTGTGGTTTAGTCTTTTTAAATGTTCTTTTTATGTAGGTGGAATGGAAGGTAAATGTAAATACCAAATTTTATGGAGAAAAATATAGAGGGAAAAAATCTTTCCCTGGATGTTAGAGAGCAACTCCTGATTCTTTTGCATATTAAAGATTTGTATATTTTTTGGAGGGAGCCATTGTAAAATTTGGTTTTGTTTTCTTAATTACACTGTCCAAATAATTTTTGTCCATTGCCACCTCTTTACAGGTGCCTCTGTTACGCCATGTCCTTGCCTATGTCTGCAACTATTTTTTTTTTCTTTCCAAAGTCTCAAGTCTACAGTTCATCTTTTGGCAAGTTTTGTGAAATGTTGGGAAGTGTTTATTATTTATCCTTTTGCTTGGATCACGTGTGTTAAAATCTTGCAAATTAACTATATTTGTGGGTTTTAGTGCAAGTTGGATGGAAGCTTGCTATATGGAAATAACGGCTCCCATCTGTTTTGGAATAAATTACTTGTCATAGTGTCTTTACAAGGTGAACACTTGTCATAGACATCCTTCTGTTTCTGCCTTGATTATATATCTGACTTGACCACTTCAGTTTTCAGAGAACTTGAAAATTGCTGAAGAATGACCTTACAGACTCCATTATTAATCTCACGTACTTAAAGGAACGGTTTTCACAGAAAACATTCAGCACTCTGCTCATAATGAGCTGAGGCAAGGAACATACGTGTTCCTACTTTGTTATCTTCTTCCTTTGGCTTGTATTTTGATAGAAAGGGATAAAAACTTGTAAAAGCAGATGAGCTAGATTTTTGCACCAGATTAAATACTGAAAGAACTGCATTCAGGTCCACACATATATTCCCTTCTTCTGGGCCCACTTGATGTCTGTTCTTAATATTTGTGTATACATTGGTCTACTCTTAATTCCTTTATGAGAACAGGCTCTGAGAAGCATGGTGGTTGCTGGGAATGTTTGAGAGGTACAGCAGATACCCAACAGCTGCTGTTGAAGGGATCCCAACACCACGCAGAAGCCACCTTCAGTGCAAAGGATGTCTTCTCTTTCAACAGTATCCCAGTGAGCCCAGGAAGAACCGTGGCTGCCATCAGTAAGTGACTGGATGTGACAGGCTGAGTAGCCAAAGTGAATCATTAGAAAAGGAGAGGACCAAATGTTTTCTGGCAGCCCGGATGAATGGAAGCTCTTGCTAGACATAAAGGTTGCTCTTTGTAACCCTTTAAAATGCCCTTTACTCAGTGGCAGTGGCCCTAAGTGAACCAATTCTGATCTAAGGAGAGATTTACTTCTTTAATCTCTCTGAGATCTGTCTCTGCTTTCATAACAGGAAAACTACAGCTATCTTATTCTTCCTTTCTGTTCTTCACCTTTCACTACCTGATTCACTCTGTGAATCTAGAAATGTTATGGGTGGTAGAGTTCCCTCCCACGCCCACAATTTCTTCTCCACATTATGAACCGTTATCTGGAAAAAAAAGAAAAAAAAGTTATACCTTTTACAAGTCCTTCAAAATTATTTTGGTTACTTGAGAGGAGAAAGGACCAAGATACATCACCTTTTTGGGGGATATGATGACAAAAGTACATTCGATTAAATTGTAAGGCAACAAATTAAGATACGTGATCAAGCAGCATGGAGTAAAATATAATTTAGTGTTGATAAATATGAAGTGGTACTCACTAAGGAAAAAACACCTGATTAACTCCTCATTGCTCCCTGATTTTGAATTAGCTGAATGCACTTGAGACATTTTGGGTTTTTAAACCACTCACTGTATATCCTTGCATGCAAATTAGTGAAAGCTTCTGTTTAATATGGATCAGCATACAAAACAAATAAATGTAAGAGTATATGAGAAGCAGATCTGAAAAAATAATACTGAAATGTAAATCCAGTATAGAAGTGATGCGCCACACAGCTTTATGGCTAACATATTCTGGTTGTACTGCTTTCACGAGGATGCAGCTAAAATGGAGAGACTTTCAGACTCAAAGGGAATTTCAGTTTCAGTTTGAGTTTGAGACTTTCAGTTTCAGATGGAATTTGAAACAAAGGAAAAGGATGAAAATAATAATAGTTTCCTTTTTAAAATTAAATCTCCAAAACTAGGTAGTGGTGGAAGTATACACTGGCACAGTGTAGATTGAATAAAGAGCCTGTCCGTGTTTGGCTTTTCTCAAGGTATGATGATAAAGGGACATTCAGCCAAATTCTAAGGCAACAAACTAAAAACTAGCACTCACTTTTTTTCTAATGCAGTGCAGTATTAATCTATGAAATGAATGCACTGACATAAGTTATCATTTAGGGCAGAGGCTTGTTAGGATTAAATTAAAGAATTAAATCAGTATATACATCTCCCAAGAACATCCACAGCTTCATTAGACACGATTAAACAAAAATCTAGGAGGCATGTACATTTTCATACTTCACTGCATCAGGCACCTAGGAAATGACAGAGGTTAAGAATAAATAATTTTCATGTTATCCTCATGTAGGATTTCAGCCTTTCGGATTGAAAAAAAAGAACCCCCTGACTCTTCTTAATTCTGGAATTTTTGAATATATACGTGGGGGAGACTAAACTGTTCAACCAGTTTTAATGAGAACCTCGAACCCTGTGAGCTTTAAAGCTGATGTTTCATATGAAGCATCAGTGCAAAATCCTGCATAATGCAGGAATAAAAGTTGCTGAACAGACTTTCTGTTTTCTTTGGCATTTTTGGAGGAAAACCACAGTGCTTTTATAGCTTAGTCTAGAAATACCTGTGCAATGCACCTCTTCTTACTTCTGGTAGGGAACAAGAGATTGGGATAAAAGAGTCAACAAAAGGAGCTATTTCTCCAATGTCTACTTGCATTCATTCTCTTGGTGGGAAATAGTTATGCCCTTTTTCTTAGCAAGAAACTGAACTATTAGGAGCTTGGTTGTCAGTTCTGCGACTAAGGAATACAGAAAGTGAAATTACTAGTTGATGTGGTTAGGGTGGATCAGTACTGGATAATACCAAGTGGTGGAATCCTATCATCTTGAAAGTACTCCTCAGGTGACAGAGTTAGCTGACATTAGATTTTCTCCATTTTATTGAAATACCTATCTTTGGATTGTCTGTCCATGTCTTTTTTGCCAATGGAACGTGGGTCAGTATTGCTTCTTTAACTTCCATTTCTATAGGTGTATCTTGATTTGTAATAAATAAATGTTAATGTCACATAAATAGAGAAAAACAGCTTGAGTCTGACAACGATATTTGCATTATTGTTACAGAAATTTTGTAGCAAACTTGACTTGGTTTTGTCAGACACCAGTAGCCTGAGGGTGGTGTCATCAGAGCTGTCCATATTGTTTTGCCTAGAAGGTGTCATTCAGGGTTACTTCAGTGAAACAACTAATTTATCCCCGAATAGGGATACTGTGGTTTTTGTGGATAGAAAGTAGAATGAAACTCCATTTTAGATTTGGTATTCTCTCAGACTTTCCTACTCTCCCATTTTTTTAGAAAATGCTTTTTCATGCCACCTCCTTAAGAAGGAGAGGGTGGGGAAAGGGATGTGAGTTCCGTGCACATCCCTCAGTTGATTTTCACAAGAGTATCTTTGGCTTCATTAGGAGTGAGGCTCTTAAAGCTCCTTCAAAAACAATGCTCCTAAATCAAAACCAGATGTGCCAGTAGTGTGCATTTCCATTTTACTTTTCTTCCGTTCTTTTTCCCATCTACCCCTGCCCAATTCAACAAAAATCATTTTCTTTGGGAATGGTAATCTTTCTGACTTCTTTGAGGTTGTTTAAACCATTTGTTAGGATCCTTCAGTAAGGCTGTTAAGTTTTTGCTTAAGTTACCTTGCTTAATTGAATTTGGGTACCTTGATAAAAATTGAAGAATAAACATGAGGCTGTTTCAAAATAACTTTTTCTGTCTGTAACAGTTTTGTTCTGAATTCAAACATCCATTTTCTGGTGTATTTGCAGATGCATCTTATTTTCTTTATCATGTGCTCTGTTTTGCAAAAACATCTTTCCATTTCCCTCTCACCATTTTACAATCTTAGAAAGGCTTTGCTGTTGTACAGTTTTAGTCAGCCGTGTCCCTCCTCATCACTAGTATTTTCTCTTTCACACTCCAGTCCCACTATCATATTGGACTTTTTTTTCTCTTTTTCCAAGAAATTGGGTGTGTTCTAAATATTGCAGACGATTCACTCAGGTTTGTTTGAGAATCTTCCCATACTATTGGTATGACCATGGTCCATGACCCAGTTATCTCAGGCCTTGGCAAACTGCATATTTTAACTTCTCCTTGGCCTCGCATGATCTTTTGTCTCCCTGCTATTATCTTTCACCTAAAGTCTTCATTTCTTGCAGTCTGCTGTAAATGTCTTCCTGGAATCCTTTTCCTGGTTTCTGATCTCTGTCTGCATCGCATATCTTCCCCTTTCAAAACTTAACACAACAATGCCTCTTTCTCAAATATATCTTTCTTCCCATCTCCCTCGTTCATGCCAAGCTTTCTGCCAGCATGGTGTGCTGTGCCATTTTTCCACTTTCTCCCAAAGCTTGACTCATATCTTCCTTCACAACAGCTCAGGTTCCTAGGCATTAATCAAATCATAGTCTTACGATTGCATCTTAATATTTTTCCCCACAGTCTTCCAACACTGATTTTTTTAAAATTTGTTTAGCAGTCATTTTTGAAGACAAAACCTTTTGAGGGTAAATGACAAGTTTTTGAAGTAAATCTGCCCCCAATCTTTTTCTCTTTACCAAAACTCACTGTTGAAAGGAATCAACACTTAGAAAGGCAACTTCATTCCTGTGAAGGGAAGG